>NC_064648.1:53974341-54279113 GCF_023864345.2 Schistocerca serialis cubense | reverse complement strand
TAACCTCTTTGCAAACGGTTCTTGCTCGTAGTTAGTCAAACAACAGAGTATCTAGAGTCTCTAGATAAAAATATATTTCATTTGTTCCCAACAGTCACTACTATTTCACTCTCAAAGAGTGTCCCTTGATTACTCCTTGGACCAGACATGCGGCTTCCAAGGCGTACGCGGCCCCCACTTGTCAGAGCCGCTCGTCTGACGCCGCTCCAGGCTTCTCGTGACAGCTGTCCTACCTGCGCACACAAATACGTGTGGCGCAGTAAAAAAGCTCTCTCACCTTCGTCGTTAAAATACCGCGTGTTCGAAATGGTGGACAGGCAAGTGTTTCTAGAATTTACCCCGGAATTCTCGAAGCACTATATATCCCTCCCTTTAGATCGAATGCGCAACATTTTACACATATGCATTCTATATATTAATATTACACAAGATGATACCACAATTACAAACTGTGAACCTTTCAATCCAGGTTGGAGTTATCTCTGTTTTTTGTTCCTCTTCCAATCGTAAATTCCAGGTGCACATGATTCATGAACATTCTTTTGCTTTGTTCTTACTTCCCGTACTACTCTTTTTTCTAAGTATGTACTTAATTATAACTTATTGTAACCTGGAGAAACTCTGGGTAAAATAAAAGTGTTCCCTTCTTGGATATTTGTAAACCTGACAAGGTTAGTGGAATAGAGAATTCAAACTTACCACAATAATCTCTGTAAACGTGTGACTTCTGTCACGATACTGCCCCTTTTTCCCTTTTGGAACAGTACCGATATCTCACATGAGTTGATCCTAGGAGTACCCTTTCTACTTCCGTTTAGGTAGGTACACCCCTTTTTAATTCCTAATCTATGGTACACAGGTCATCCACATCTTGGTGCCCCTGCTGCACAGTACAGGTCAGCCTCTCTTGGGTCTGCCTATCTGCGCCTTACGATCCAATAAATTCTGGCTGCGCCCCCCTTATCCTTCCTGATTAGGCCTCCTGGTTCATTGTCCTAGCATACATCTTTATGTATACTATTCTTAAATATTCTCTGGTCAGATTACCAATCTACTTTACACCCATATTCCATTTTCTAATGCATCATCTTACACCCTAGAGTCCTCTTTCACTCCTCACTTTTACTATATAAATAGAAATCATGCACACACGTAGTAGATGCTATGTCTATGTGTATTTACTAACTTTCCTCCAATGGCACATGTAAATATATGTTAGAGCTACAAAATTAACGATGCAGTACCATCACATATCAACAATATAATATGAGCATCGATTCATATGGACATATATCTAGACTCCTGGAAATGGAAAAAAGAACACATTGACACCGGTGTGTCAGACCCACCATACTTGCTCCGGACACTGCGAGAGGGCTGTACAAGCAATGATCACATGCACGGCACAGCGGACACACCAGGAACCGCGGTGTTGGCCGTCGAATGGCGCTAGCTGCGCAGCATTTGTGCACCGCCGCCGTCAGTGTCAGCCAGTTTGCCATGGCATACGGAGCTCCATCGCAGTCTTTAACAATGGTAGCATGCCGCGACAGCATGGACGTGAACCGTATGTGCAGTTGACAGACTTTGAGCGAGGGCGTATAGTGGGCATGCGGGAGGCCGGGTGGACGTACCGCCGAATTGCTCAACACGTGGGGCGTGAGGTCTCCACAGTACATCGATGTTGTCGCCAGTGGTCGGCGGAAGGTGCACGTGCCCGTCGACCTGGGACCGGACCGCAGCGACGCATGGATGCACGCCAAGACCGTAGGATCCTACGCAGTGCCGTAGGGGACCGCACCACCACTTCCCAGCAAATTAGGGACACTGTTGCTCCTGGGGTATCGGCGAGGACCATTCGCAACCGTCTCCATGAAGCTGGGCTACGGTCCCGCACACCGTTAGGTCGTCTTCCGCTCACGCCCCAACATCGTGCAGCCCGCCTCCAGTGGTGTCGCGACAGGCGTGAATGGAGGGACGAATGGAGACGTGTCGTCTTCAGCGATGAGAGTCGCTTCTGCCTTGGTGCCAATGATGGTCGTATGCGTGTTTGGCGCCGTGCAGGTGAGCCCCACAATCAGGACTGCATATGACCGAGGCACACAGGGCCAACACCCGGCATCATGGTGTGGGGAGCGATCTCCTACACTGGCCATACACCACTGGTGATCGTCGAGGGGACACTGAATAGTGCACAGTACATCCAAACCGTCATCGAACCCATCGTTCTACCATTCCTAGACTGGCAAGGGAACTTGCTGTTCCAACAGGACAATGCACGTCCGCATGTATCCCGTGCCACCCAACGTGCTCTAGAAGGTGTAAGTCAACTACCCTGGCCAGCAAGATCTCTGGATCTGTCCCCCATTGAGCATGTTTGGGACTGGATGAAGCGTCGTCTCACGCGGTCTGCACGTCCAGCACGAACGCTGGTCCAACTGAGGCGCCAGGTGGAAATGGCATGGCAAGCCGTTCCACAGGACTACATCCAGCATCTCTACGATCGTCTCCATGGGAGAATAGCAGCCTGCATTGCTGCGAAAGGTGGATATACACTGTACTAGTGCCGACATTGTGCATGCTCTGTTGCTTGTGTCTATGTGCCTGTGGTTCTGTCAGTGTGATCATGTGATGTATCTGACCCCAGGAATGTGTCAATAAAGTTTCCCCTTCCTGGGACAATGAATTCACGGTGTTCTTATTTCAATTTCCAGGAGTGTATATTCCTCTGCATCTCTTGGCGGGTCTGCCATCGCTTTTAGCTTTCTAATTCGTAATTTTCATGTTTGTGTCTTAAGTTTAATTTTGTGTGTATGTCGATATGTTTTCATGCAGCCTGGTTCTTCGGCCTACTTATTTTAAATAAGTTGAAGCTTACAGGAAACCACAGTAAGTAAGAAGGACTTCAGCAATAGAAGTGTATGCATATGGAAAGAGGGAAAGATGGACCAGTACTCAGAAGATAAGTAAGAAAGGGAGAAGTAGAAACGGTTGCTAAGATCGAAGAAGAGAAAGAAGATAGCCCTAAAGACAGCAAACCCTTCCCACCGCCCTTCCCCTGGATCCCCATTTCACCGATACTTAAGTGAGGAGCCAGAGAGTGTATGATGTTAAACATCACCTAAAGAATGGACATTCTCACCTTCACCTTTGAAGTCCCCGAAGAAAGATCTTAGCAACTCCTATGGAATAGCAAATGCTGAAGAATCAGTCACACTTGTCTGCGAGGGTTATGTGAAAGGTGTGGTGTGTGTGTGTGTGTGTGTGTGTGTGTGTGTGTGTGTGTGTGTGTGTGTGTGTAGCGTTAACGTTGAGTACCTACACTAACAACCCCCTTTCAAAATTGGTACAATCCCTCCCCATTCATATGCTATCTCACCAAAAAGTATAAAATACTCTATAAAAATAGAAAATTATACACTAAAGTCAAATAGTTATTTTACCAGTTAGTCACTTCACATTATATCTTATACACACATAAGATACCCTGTTCGCTTTATTCATCTAGGTATCATACAGTACCATCATATTATATCTCCTTCTAGAATATTATTCTGTTAGTTTTACCTCATGCTTAGATGTTACTGTTTAATGTGACTCCTTAAAGTAGTCATAACGGTGCAGTCACAATCAGTCACTTAAATACTAAAATGATAGGATAGTTTATGAGGTTATAAATAGATTACAGAATTGTCAAAGATTTGAAGGGAATTCAGTGTAGGAAAACTAATTGTGGAAGTAACACTGCACCCAACTCAAGAATCGATGGTCGTCACTCCCCCATTAACACAGAATGTTAACGTTCCTGGGGAATACACCACTTTATATCTTTAACATTATATTTTCCTTTTTCCTTCTCCAGTTGTATGATTCACTAAGAATAAGGTTTTTGGGTGGATTACCCATTGTACTCGGTAAGGCTCCACACACTTTTGAAAAAATTTATGCATTTCTCTCTTCAAGGCAGAGCTCTGAAGATGTTGTTTTACTAAGACTAGATCATCGAACTTATATTAAGGGTCTATAGCATTCTCGTTTCTCCCCCCATGAACTATGGACCTTGCCGTTGGTGGGGAGGCTTGTGTGCCTCAGCGATACAGATAGCTGTACCGTAGGTGCAACCACAACGGAGGGGTATCTGTTGAGTGGCCAGACAAACATGTGGTTCCTGAAGAGGGGCAGCAGCCTTTTCAGTAGTTGCAAGGTCAACAATCTGGATGATTGACTGATCTGGCCTTGTAACACTAACCAAAATGGCCTTGCTGCGCTGGTACTGTGAACGGCTGAAAGCAAGGGGAAACTACAGCCGTAATTTTTCCCGAGGGCATACAGCTTTACTGTATGGTTAAATGATGATGGTGTCCTCTTGGGTAAAATATTACGGAGGTAAAATAGTCCCCCATTCGGATCTCCGGCCGGGGACTACTCAAGAGGATGTCGTTATCAGGAGAAAGAAAACTGGCGTTCTACGGATCGGAGCGTGGAATGTCAGATCCCTTAATCGGGTATGTAGGTTATAAAATTTAAAAAGGGAAATGGATAGGTTAAAGTTACATATAATGGGAATTAGTGAAGTTCGGTGGCAGGAGGAACAAGACTTCTGGTCGGGTGGCTACAGGGTTATAAACACAAAATCAAATAGGGGTAATGCAGGAGTAGGTTTAATAATGAATAGGAAAATAGGAATGCGGGTAAGCTACTACAAACAGCATAGTGGACGCATTATTGTGGCCAAGATAGATACGAAGCCCACGTCTACTACAGTAGTACAAGTTTATATGTCAACTAGCTCCGCAGATGACGAAGAAATTGCAGTAATGTATGATGAAATAAAATAAATTATTCAGATAGTGAAGGGTGACGAAAATTTAATAGTCATGGGTGACTGGAATTCGGTAGTAGGAAAAGGGAGAGATGGGAACGTAATAGGTGAATATGGATTGGGGCTCAGGAATGAAAGAGGAAGCCACCTGGAAGAATTTTGCACAGAGCACAACTTAATCATAGCTAACACTTAGTTCAAGAATCATAAAAGAAGGTTGTATACCTGGAAGAAGCATGGAGATACTGACAGGTTTCAGATAGATTATATAATGGTAAGACATAGATTTCGGAATCAGGTTTTAAATTGTAAGACATTTCCAGGGGCAGATGAGGACTCTGACCACAATCTATTGGTTATGACCTGTAGATTAAAACTGAAGAAACTGCAAAAAGGTGGGAATTTAAGGAGATGGGACCTGGATAAACTGACTAAACCAGAGGTTGTACAGAGATTCAGGGAGAGCATAAGGGAACAATTGACATGAATGGGGGAAAGAAATACAGTAGAAGAAGAATGGTTAGCTTTGAGGGATGAAGTAGTGAAGGCAGCAGAGGATCAAGTAGGTAAAAAGACGAGGGCTAATAGAAATCCTTGGGCAACAGAAGAGATATTGAATTTAATTGATGAAAGGAGAAAATATAAAAATGCAGTAAATGAAGCAGGCAAAAAGGAATACAGATGTCTCAAAAATGAGAGCGACAGGAAGTGCAAAATGGCTAAGCAGGGATAGCTAGAGGACAAATGTAAGGATGTAGAGGCTTATCTCACTAGGGGTAAGATAGATACTGCCTACAGGAAAGTTGAAGAGACCTTTGGAGAAAAGAGAACAACTTGCATGAATATCAAGAGCTCAGATGGAAACCCAGTTCTAAGCAAAGAAGGGAAAGCAGAAAGGTGGAAGGAGTATATAGAGGGTCTATACAAGGACGATGTACTTGAGGACAATATTATGGAAATGGAGGAGGATGTAGATGAAGATGAAATGGGAGATACGATACTGCGTGAAGAGGTTGACAGAGCACTGAAAGACCTGAGTCGAAACAAGGGCCCCAGAGTAGACAACATTCCATTAGAACTATTGACGGCCTTGGACGAGCCCGTCCTGACAAAACTCTACCATCTGATGAGCAAGATGTATGAAACAGGCGAAATACCCTCAGACTTCAAGAAGAATATAACAATTCCAATCCCAAAGAAAGCAGGCGTTGACAGATGTGAAAATTACCGAACTATCAGTTTAATAAGTCACAGCTGCAAAATACTAACGCGAATTCTTTACAGACAAATGGAAAAACTAGTAGAAGCTGACCTCGGGGAAGATCAGTTTGGATTCCGTAGAAATGTTGGAACACGTGAGGCAATACTGAAAAAAATGGTTCAAATGGCTCTGAGCACTATGGGACTCAACTGCTGAGGTTATTAGTCCCCTAGAACTTAGAACTAGTTAAACCTAACTAACCTAAGGACATCACAAACATCCATGCCCGAGGCAGGATTCGAACCTGCGACAGTAGCGGTCTTGCGGTTCCAGACTGCAGCGCCTTTAACCGCACGGCCACTTCGACCGGCAGGCAATACTGACCCTGCGACTTATCTTAGAAGCTAGATTAAGGAAGGGCAAACCTACGTTTCTAGCATTTGTAGATTTAGAGAAAGCTTTTGACAATGTTGACCGGAATACTCTCTTTCAAATTCTGAAGGTGGCAGGGGTAAAATACAGGGAGCGAATGGTTATTTACAATTTGTACAGAAACCAGATGGCAGTTGTAAGAGCCGAGGGACATGAAAGGGAAGCAGTGGTTGGGAAGGGAGTGAGACAGGGTTGTAGTCTCTTCCCGATGCTATTCAATCTGTATATTGAGCAAGCAGTAAAGGAAACAAAAGAAATATTCGGAGTAGGTATTAAAATCCATGGAGGAGAAATAAAAACTTTGAGGGTCGCCGATGACGTTGTAATTCTGTCAGAGACAGCAAAGGACTTGGAAGAGAAGTTGAACGGAATGGATAGTGTCTTGAAAGGAGGGTACAAGATGAACATCAACAAAAGAAAAACGAGGATAATGGAGTGTAGTCGAATTAAGTCGGATAATGCTGAGGGAATTAGATTAGGAAATGAGACACTTAAAGTAGTAAAGGACTTTTGCTATCTGGGGAGCAAAATAACTGATGATGGTCGAAGTAGAGAGGATATAAAATGTAGATTGTCAATGGCAAGGAAAGCGTTTTTGAAGAAGAGAAATTTGTTAACATCGAGTATAGATTTAAGTGCCAGGAAGTCATTTCTGAAAGTATTTCTATGGAGTGTAGCCATGTATGGAAGTAAAACATGGACGATAAATAATTTGGACAAGAAGAGAATAGAAGCTTTTGAAATGTGGTGCTACAGAAGAATGCTAAAGATTAGATGGGTAGATCACATAACTAATGAGGAAGTATTGAATAGGATTGGGCAGAAGAGAAATTTGTGGCACAACTTGACTAGAAGAAGGGATCGGTTGGTAGGACATGTTCTTAGGCATTAAGGGTTCACCAATTTAGTATTGGAGGGCAGCGTGGAGGGTAAAAATCGTAGAGGAAGACCAAGAGATGAATACGCCAAGCAGATTCAGAAAGATGTAGGTTGCAGTAGGGAGATGAAGAAGCTTGCACGGGATAGAGTATCATGGACAGCTGCATCAAACCAGTCTTAGGACTGAAGACCACAACAACAGCCATCTTGTTATGTTTGCTTACTAGTTGTTGGGCTCTCTTAATTAAGTTCTTAGCAACTGTCATTTGATTCAGTTGGTCATCAGAATTATGTTGTTCAGATCACTTACGTATTTAATAGGTGATTCACCTATAAAGGGTTTACCTATTACTTCTAATGGTGTTAGTCCAGTTGATAGATGCGTCAACTGAACAAATTAATATACTTACCTGTCAGGAGTTAGTGTTACAGGAATAGTGTGAAGAATTGGTGCAAAGGGATGAAACTGAGCACAAAGCTTGTCAGATAGCTGCAAGTTTTTCAGGAACCCCTCCAGCTAGTTCTGCAGCATCTGTAGCAATCATTCCAAACACCTCCTCTGCCGTCTCTTTTATACCTACATTTTTGGGAAAGCCGAATGGAGGTGTTACCACTTTCTTACAGAATGTTCGCGATCTGGGGCATTTTTGGACTTGGCCGAATGGAATATTACTAAACATAGTGAGGCCAAAGTTGCCAGATGACAGACGTAAGTACGTTTAATATGTTGATGCATTATAAAACGCAATAAAATCTGAAGCAGTTCAGTTCAATTCAATTTAGTTTATTACTACGAATCTTAGATCTGTTTTCTGGAAACTCCAAACAGGTCGTACATATTGATTAATAATGGTGACACTTCCAGGCTCATAAATGTCTTTTACCACTAATATGCGTTCTTGTGATCTCATACACATGATCATATGGCTCACACCCTAACCAAAACAGCGCTGCCCTGTAACATACCACGATATTCATCAGACATAGACCGACTATCACCAGTTAACCCTCTACAGGTGTAGTGCGAAAGTCACAGTGACCTGCAGAAGTATGCTCCACAGAGTTCGTCGCAGTATTGTTTTGTTGCTGACCAGTCTAAGATGATGTGTCAAGATGCTGGCAGTGAAGTCCATAATGGTGTCGAACTTAGCTTCGTGATATGACCACACCACATGAAATGGTAATTTATAGTCAGCACAGGCAATATTATGCATAATTTCGGCCAATTACTGAGTAACAGATTTTTAGTGTTCTAGACAGATTCTTTTCTCGCCTAGAATAAAGCCTAAATATATACTAGCAGAGCTGCATTTTTCAGGTATTCTGTCAAGCCTCAGGGAAGGATTCTGACTAAGAGAAAACCTTCCCTTCAAAAGTATGTATGTGGTTTCATGAACAGATGTAGTCAGTTTATTGCTCATGCACCAATGCTGCAACTGAGCAAGCCCATCGCTCGCATTTGCCTTAAGTCTCGCCCTGGAGTCTGCAGACACACCTACTAGGATGTCACCTGCGTATGCGACAACACTTTCAATAGCATCTGCCCCAGATGTAACAGGGTCAATACTAAGATCCCAAACCAGTGGACCACTTACGTAACTTTGAGGACAGTCCTTGGTAATCTTTTTAATTACTTTTCTCTGAAGCCCTGGCATACGATTTAGCAGAGCACTATTCCGACAAATAAGAAGTCAGCTACTACAGAGACCATTTATCCACGTTAAGGCACAAGGTGAATGAAGATTTTGTTGATCAAATACGAGCTGTGTCAGGCGGCACATATGTGTTAGGGTGGGATGCCACATGTAATGACATGTTAATTGAGCTAGCTAGAGCCAGAACAATTGGCGTCTTCATACGTGGAAGAGATCTGCAGATATGTAGTGAAGTGAAGGTGGCCTCACGTACTTCACTGCATGAGGCAGTAAGACTGACACATTTTTGCAAGAAGGCTGCAAGGTTCATCTCTACTCTGTCACAAAGCAATAAGCTGCGCCACGTTTTTGTAAACGACACGAATTCCAAACGCTGATATACACGTAGGGGATCAGGCCCCACCACCCATCCTCAACGTAACGTGGGTGATGTATCCAGACCAAGGCAGAAGTGTAAATGAGGTGACTTACATAATTTTAAAGGACAATATGAGAGGAAGAGTTGCCAAAGTGTCAGTAGATACAGGGGCTCAAATTAGAGCATTATTTGTTTCTCTTAATGATAAGAGTGCACTTAAATCGTTTCGCTGTAACGTTAGTGGATTAAGAGAAGAAGTAATACTGCCCATAGAAAAATGTTTTGTAAACCTGCAGATGGATGGTAAGAATTATGGTTTTGATAGGTAAGTTGGGAGAAGACGCAGAAGAGATTTCAGTGTCATTCTACAGAAGGATATTCTACATCTGTACTGGGTGGTGGTAGATTATGGGTGCGCATATTGTTAGATTCAGTGAGGCAACTATTTCGGCGAAATTCGCGACCCTCAATCACTAGGAATTTGTGGAATGAGCCCTCTTCCACAACCTCCAACAGAATCACATACATGCGCATTTGAAACTTACACAACTGGCAACAATCAGCGGTGGCACAGGACCGACTTCACAATCCAAATGTTGCCTAGATTAGACTTTCTCGTTGATACACTCGTTCTAAACAACGTTCACTACAGGTTGTTGATTCGTGTGAGAAGAAGTACAAATAAAATAGAGACACTGGTACAGAAGTTTTGTGCTCCAGTATTTATTGATGATTTTCGGTAAGAAGATATAGAGATTACACCTGGAACAATACTTGATAGTGCTTAGGAAGTTGAAGAATTTCAGTGTGAAAATAAGTTAAAGTGTAAGAGCAAGAAGCAGCTGATAGAAGGAGAATTTGCACAGTAGCGACCTTACTTAAAAATCAGGCCTATGAGAAGTTAGCACAATTGCCAGTGTAAGTGAAATCTTTTGTACTCGGTAGTAAATGAATATGCTTGGTTGTTCGAGGAACAGCAGTATATGTGAGTCACTGACGTTGTACAACACGAAATTCAAACTTAAGACATTAGGCCAATTGCTTAGAAACTGGACAGGGTCGGAACTGGGCAGATTCCTATTTTATCTACAATCCATTGTTCAGGATGTTACACAACAACAGCTGGCTGCAGGGATAGATCATTCCTCTGCGAACCCCTGCTTGGTCCCTATCGTTGTGGGACCAGAAAAAGGCAATCAGTAGAGAGAAAGCCTATCGCCTATGCATTAACGTACAAGCAGTAAGCTAGATAACTGCCACTGATACCTACCCTCTACCCCATATCGACGAAACATTGGAGATATTGGGAAACTGTAGGTATTTTATTACATTTTACATGTATTCTAATTGCCACCAAATTCGGATTGCACCAGAACACCTAAAATACCGCATTTGTGGTTCCATGAGGGTTGTATGAGTTTTTACACATGCCTTTCAGCCTTAGAAATGCGCCTGTCACTTTCCAAAGACTCGATGACTTGTTAATAAGATGATTGAAGCCTACAACATCTTTTGTGTATTTGGATGACATGATATTTTCAAGGAGTACTGCGGAACATTTGCTGAAATTGAGGTACGTTTTATCAAGATTACAGCATACACATTTGAATTTAAAAGTTTTTTTTCTGCACAATCAAAGGTTAAGTACCTGGGACATATTATCAGTTAAGATGAAGTTAAGACAGATCCACAGCTAACCAAAGCAGTTGAGACTCTTCCACGCCCACTAACGATAAGGAAATGCAACTTTTATTGCCTCCATTAATTATTATCGTCTTTGGTAAAGGATTTTGCTATGACAGCCAAACGATTAACTAAGTTGTTAAAGTAAGGTGCAGTGCTTGAGCGGACAGAAGGATATGAATAGGCTATGAGGAAACTTAAATATGATTTGACAGGTTCACATTATTAATATACTGATTCTGAAAATCTTTTTATCCTTTGAACAGACACCTCGAATATGCTATAAGTGCCGTTCTTTGTCAGGAATAATTGCTAGCACTTAAATTCGGAGTCAACTATTGCAGATGTTATTTCTACAGAAGAAAATTCGTTGTGGTCTCTGATTATACTGCTCTTTTGTAGAGGCGCAGTTTAAAGGACCCCAGTAGTCATTTGACTCGTTGGGCATTAAAACTATCAAAATAGGATTATGACACATGCCACAAACCAGGCTGTTCATACCTGAATGTTGATGCACTGGGCCATAAGGTCAAAATGATTCATACTGACAATGTTTTAATAGAAGAATAGAGAGATGTACAATGTAACTGGTACAATTCTCTTCAACATTTTGTCACAGTTGATTATATTGTATGCCACATAAATTCCCCTGAGCAACAGAGTCATAATTGCAGAAAGAGTTGCAAGCACGTATAATAGCTCAGTATCATGACAGTTTGCAGGCATGTCATAATGGACAAAAAGCCATGAATGCCAGAATAGACACACAGTATTGATGAGAAAGTAGACAGACTGATGTTCATAAGTATATACAAAACTACTTGCCTTGTGGTCAGAGTTCAGTCCCACAATGGACTTAAATTGCCTTGCAAAGACTTATAGAAGCTACAAACCCATTTCAGAATGTTGCCTTAGACAGTGTCAGACCGTTCCCACAGACCACACATAATTATTAATATATCCTATCTACCAGTGATCTAGATATCTAAGTCTAGTACAAGTTCCAGGTATGACTATAGGAATAGTAAGGAGTGCCTTTGTAAATACTTAATCTTTATCATTCGGAGGCCATGATGATATTTTGATTGAACAGAGGACTAATTTAATGTACACCCTGTTTCTACAACTGTACAAATTACTATGAACCCAAAAATAGAGAAACACTCCTTATCATCCAAAAGCTAATAGCAACCTTCAATGTGTTCATCAAACAGCAGTTCGGATTTTGTCTTACTACATAAACCACTCAATGACTGGGACAGGTAGGTTGCCTATGTAACTTCTGCACGAAATAGTCATATACATGAATCAACTAGGTATACATCCTATGAGGAAGTATGTAGATGGCCTATGAGCTCCCCATTTGAACATGATAAACACCCATCTGCCGTGGATCTGGCAGAAGTTGTCACCTAAAGGCTATCTGGAAGCAGATAAAGCAAAATAAATATAAGCTACCCAGAAACAAGATGAACGAAGTAACAAAGGGACTGTGCTTTCTCAGTGTAAACGTGGGGACCTACTGTTGATTTGTAACCCCATGATTAAGAAAGGGAAGACTAAGAAATTCATGTCTCAATACGAAATGCCTTATGCCATCACACGAGTGACTTCTGTTTATGCACATATTCATTTTCTGACCATACAGTGGTAGTATATTCTGACTGGTTACAGCTGTACCATGGTCAAGCTCTGCCACCCTCTGCAGTATCACTTGCATCAGTTCAAAATTATTTATGACAAGTCACAGTTACTATCATGCAGAAATGCAGGAAGAAAAGGACAAGTTGCTGTCAGCTCATCCTCTGTATGCCTTGAGAAATAAGCACCCTTATGCCTTGAGGTCATGGGGTTGAGGTATCGTTTGTTCGAACGAGTTTTATGTGGTATTTTATTCTGTGTAGGAGTGATTTCACTATAGGAAGAAATTTATTTTATTGATGCTGTTTTGAGTAATAATTCTACCATTCAGTCAGTCATTTTGACTGGCTAGTGCAAACGAATTGTGCTAGACTATAGAACCAGTTCCCAGTTGAGGCTAGTTGGCCATCTTTCTTTTGCAGTTTTTTATGCAAGATGCTGCCAAAATTGCTTTCTAAAGTAAGAGTGTGCCTTGCTGTATTATAAGTTACTGCACATTAACAGCAAAGTAACGAGAGAAGTGATAATGTAAATGATTAAAGTGTGACCAGAAGTAATTGCTTATACAGTGGACACGAGTTTAGAGAGATCAGTTTTTTTTTTATAATAATCAAGTACCAGTAAAAGAGAATGTGAGGGGCTACAATTCAACATCATCAGGAGATTACTATGTTACTCAGTAAAGATGTAAACCTTCCTATATGTGAGAACCATACTGTGGTGATACATGAAATAACTGTTAGTTTTACATTATGTGCACTAGAGACTTTACATCATGTGAAATGGACTTTTTACGAACGCATTTATACTATTGAAAACGAGGTTTACTCAGTACTACATTGTTGTAAGATGAGAATTACAGTTTTGAGGTCGAACGATGTTTTACTTAACCAACTCATAAGCAGCATTGAAGTGAAATAGATAATTGGAGACGTTAAGTAACGAAGTCTCTTTCCAGTAGCTGATATTGATCGAATGGTTTCTTTACAGCAATACATATTTTTCTTTTGCCGAGTTTCGTACGAAAAACACATACAACAAATTTTCACTTATTATCAGATGTCATGCTATTTCCACTTTACTATCAAAATTTACTTTAGAATTCACAGTTATATTGTCCACAATAGGCAAGTAAACTCCTTAATTTAATACATGAAGAGACAAGAGATAAGTGCATTCATTTATATAACAGTTAAGAACCAAATCTGCAACAACCAGGCGACCTCTATATCAAGTGCTTTGAGTTAATACTAAAGACTAATGCATGCAATGAGTACCTTACAGAGATCACGTACTTACACTCGCCTAAAATCTGCAAACCACAGCTATGAAATAGTATACACTAGTGGGAAGTTATAATGTATAAGACGGTATTATCTCGAAGTTGTGTTAGCGTTTTGTAAACAAAGAATAACTCACACTGCAAGATATTACTAGCAGTCAGGCCAACACATGCATCTAGAGCAGCATAAGTTCCTGTTTGGCAGGACTTTTGCACGTCAGATGATCTATATTCTTTGTATGTGAAGGATAACACAACAAAAATAAGTCCTGGCCTTCGTAATTTGTGGTAGAATGTATAGTATGTTATGTGGATTGATCTGGTGAAACAAGCGATTTATGGTTACGAATTTTGCCATATGCCATTATAGGAAATGTATTACGCCTTTAAAAACTATACTTTCCTCCATTCTCCACCAAATTTACAATAGACTTCAGACGTGAAATCCTGAACATCACAGTTATGTGCATTGTCAGAAGACACTGCTACATGTCGAGACCATAGATCCAGCATGACAAAAATATAGGATATCAAGGGTAGGTCAGGGGAACGAAAGCATAGATAAGTTGAATTATATACTACTTCTGTATCACAAATGACTTAACTTCATTACCAAACAATGATACCTGAAAGGCACTAAAGACACAGAAGGTGTCAAATGTAGTTTCACAGCAATGGTTTGTGAAAGGTAATGTGTAATTATGCCCCATTCTATATGAAGTTAAGAGACAATCGATTTTCGAACAACAGTAGCATCTTCACTATGGACGAATAAAAATTACATACAGTTCTGCAAAGAAGGGTAAATGCATTGATTGTTGTAATTACTCTGTGATGGACTAACTGCTCTTGTCACTGTGACAGTTACTCTAAAAACAGGCATGCCATTCAAGATGTTTCAAATGGCTCTGAGCACTATGGGAGCATCTGAGGTCATCAGTCCCCTAGAACTGCTGTGGTCATCAGTCCCCTAGAACTTAGAACGACTTAAACCTAACTAACCCAAGGACATCACACACAGCCATGCACGAGGCAAGATTCGAACCTGCGACCATAGCAGTCGCGTGGTACCATACTGAAGCGCCTAGAACCGCTCGGTCACAACGGCCAGCTGTTCTACATTAGTCGTCGCCATTGTGCAAAAGCGGACCTCAGATATTATCTACATCCTCCACTGAATAAAATGTGGCATTCATCAGTACAAAATCACATTTATCAAGCAGTTCCTGGCTGATTCACCTGGCACCACACCAATTTCAGCCTTGCTCACTCCTTCAAGAAGAAATATGAATAATGAAGTCTTTTCCCAATGTGGCCGGCACCAATGTCATCAGTTACAATCATTAATCAAATACTCACTAACCCACAATTTTGTGCATCTGTCCCTCTAGTGATGTGTTTTACCTGCCAGTTAGGCTCTGCTATTTTGATGACGTGAATGCGAACGCATCTGATGCCCACCATTCCGTTTATGGGAAGGTTTAGAATGCTTCATGCAATCTGTTCAAATTCTTTGTGCTTCCCCATCTCTCACTAACCAAGAGAGCAGTGGATATGCATACATTACTGATACAGGTTTCTTTTGCGACCCTTTCATATCCACTGATACGTACCACATGATGCATTCACATGTAGTACATTATAAGTAACTATACAATTGGATACACCACAGCGCCTTACACACCTACAAAGTTAATGTACTACTTGTCAGCACTGCATCACTGAGAAAAACTTTAAATGCTTCGACTCTTTTAACTCATTTACTTAACTCACGTATCTACAGGCGTTTCTGCTCATTTCACATTCCTTTAGCATATTTAGCTATCACATACTTTTATAGCAGCAGAATAAAATTCTATGGCTTCATGACACAAATCTTGTATGGGAGCAGCACACTCTTTTCGATTCCTACCGCTTGTAAGTTCATTACACCTTGATAGCCTGATGAGATGACGAAAAACGTCTGATTCATCTAGAAACGAGCTCCTGCCATTCCTTTAGCTTCCATTTATGATTAAGTTGCAGTAACTGTAGTGCACGATGTCACCTCTTTTCCTGTTAATTTCTGTTTTCCAGTTCATATTGTCATGTTCTGCGATCTGTTTTTATCACCTAATTTAATCAGGACTAGCATGAACCAGTTAGGTCCCTCAACAGTCACAAGACTACAGTCCTGGCCATCATGAGTTTGGACAGTTAATTATGATTCCCTTCCTAGTTCACCTCCCACTCTCATTGCACCACCCATTATATTTGAATGCATTACAATTATAAATGTAACCAATACTCTCAATTTTAATTTCGTTACAGATAACTGAAGCTGGTTTGGCCATTTTCCTAACAGCTAAGCCCTCTATTCTTTCTCATAGCTCACCAAGGAAGTTATCACTACTGGGTATGTCTACTGGGTATGTCTACTGGCTCCCATTTTGACATCCTTGTCTTAAATCTAACATTTCCATATTCATGCCAGTTTGCATAATGGACGCTTCGAAAATGTAGTTTCATTTTCATTAATTTTCAGAAAAGTGGTGATAAAAACTCACATTTATTTTCTCAACAAAGTATAGAATTAGCACACTACAGTAAATCATACACATTAGCCAACTGTTGACCAAATTCCACAATATGCCAGGCTATAAAGTCATCTGTTCTTTTTAAAAGCATGCCAAAAACAACTGGCTGTGAATTCAGTCCCCTCAAAATTCAGCCCTGCTCAACATACTTCATCAGTATTTTTTCAAAAGAATAATGATCTTTTAAACTTTTGCAAAGTTTCAAGAGAACTAGCACCTGTGAACACTCTATAAATACTGCCGATCAATCATCTTGATTGCGAAGCCGTCGAACCTTGATACCCTGTTGCTATTGCCTCTACACAAGTGCTATCTCTTGCAGCATGCAAGCAGAAACGACCAGACAATGTGTACTACCAACTCTATCTTTTCACAGATTTAATTCTACTTCACTGCATTACAAACATTGTTCATCCTGTGAACAAACAGTTACAGTACCACTCCGCATTGCTATGCAAGTTTGGCTTAATAGAAGTGCAGCTGTGCTGAAAACAAATTTGGTACCCCTGATCAGACTGATGATGATCGCTGTGATAAAGCTCCCTAGCGAGCTTCGTTCTTTGTTACGCAGTATCATGAAATCCTAGTATCCTGGCATGTGCAGCTCAATCACATTGAAGACAACTTTTGGTTACCAACTGACAAATCCATAATATAGCCGCTGTGCTAATACTGAAAAACGAAGAACTTAAAAACGCGATCCTGCGTTACTTAATAACTGCACACAGGGAACTGTGCAAAGTGACTGCTACTTTGGAAGGGACCAAAGCCTTACGGATCTTGTTGTATAACACCCACGCAACACTTGCATGTTAACACTGTGCACACTACCATTCAGTCAAGACTGCAACAGAGCCTCAGCCCTAACTTAGTGCCAGCTGAAACCTTCCAGCAAACCATAACTAATAATTCATTTCGTGCATCAGTACACATGCAAATGATCTACTCCATCTAGGAATCGACCTTGCTGTATTATTGCACTGCTGCTATTGTACAACTGCCATGATCTACAGATGTTTTAAATGTGCAGATATCCCTCCCCATAACTTGCACCAGTCGCAAATTTGAGTGTTATCACCTTCTCTTTCTCTGTCGCCTGTGTGGCTGCCTATGAACGCAATGTTTGGCAAACGGGCATCCTGATTGTTTCCAAGGGTTGTCCATCACTCTGCCATGTAGTTCGAGTTTCAACTGTGCATTCGCACTAATTATTACAAGCCTCGTACCTTATTACTCTACATTAGTGCATTGTGAAATTGCATTTCTTTTAGGGAAAACTACAGAATTCCCTTGCTCTCACATTGTTGTTGCAATGCACAAATCTTTATTTATGCCCTCTGGGAACAGATTACTGTATTTGGTAGCACAGTCAACTATAGTAGCAGTTCTCTGCTGTGACCATGCATTTACACTCCAGACTTCTCGAGTTTCTCTAACGGTAGACTTTTATTCAATGTTCTTATTATGATGTATCACACCCACCATTAGGTTATTTGCTCATTTAACTTACACACTCAAACACCTTTTGTGCTGGCACCCAATCGACAGCCTGCCTACACTATCAAAAAAATCAAAGACTCACCTTCTGCAAACCATTGATGAATACTAGCTTGGGAAAATTGCAAGTTACCATTGACCACGGCATTGCACACATCACTGAGTGGAGTAAAATGGAATTCCTACGTAGAGTGGTTGCCCCGGTGTCATGTATCTTCCAGTCACTGTAGTTGTCCTCAGAATGGTTATATGGATCATATGTAATCCAGGATACTGTGAACTATTCAGATCACCAAACCAGTGGTGCACAAGCAGCAGCTGTTGGGTAATTTTATACGTAAGTGGATTTTGGATCCTGGCGCAATTCAGTCACGACTCTCGTTTATGACTAAGCATTAGGAGATGGGATGCTAATATGTACGAGGGCCGTTCAGAAAGTAACCTCCGGTTGATTTAAAAAATACACCAAGTTAAATAAAAATATTTTAATATATACATCTTACAACTACATCTTTGCACTATTTTTCTACATAGTCTCCATAGCGATTGAGGCACTTATCGTATCTCTTCACAAGCTTTGAAATTCCTTCTGCATAAAAATCACCCGCTTGTGCCTGGAGCCAGCCTGTGACCGCATCTTTGAGCTCTTCGTCGTCATCAAACCGCTGTGACCCGAGCCATTTCTTCAAATCCATGAAGAGGTGATAATCACTTGGCGCCAGGTCTGGGCTGTAAGGTGGATGGTTGATAACGTCCCACTTGAAGGACTCAAGAAGGGCCGTTGTTCTGCGAGCAGAGTGAGGACGGGCGTTATCGTGCAAAAAAACGATACCGGAAGTCAGCATACCACGGCGTTTGTTCTGTATAGCCCGTCGTAACTTTTTTATTGTTTCACAGTACACGTCTTGATTAATGGTCGTACCACTTTCCATGAATTCAACCAACAACACCCCTTTGGCATCCCAAAACACCGTTGCCATCAGTTTTCTGGCAGAAAAATCTTGCGAGGCTTTTCTTGGTTTGGTAGGCGAATTTGAATGTGCCCACATCTTTGATTGTTCTTTTGTCTCAGGGTTGACGTACTTAATCCAGGTTTCGTCACCGGTCACGATTCTGTTTAACAATGGTTCTCCTTCGTCCTCATAACGTGACAGAAAGTCTAATGCAGAGGCCATTCTTTGAGTTTTGTGGTGGTCGGTAAGAATTTTGGGCACCCATCGTGCACAGAACTTACGTTAACCCAATCTTGCTGTCACTATCTCGTACAAGAGAGTCTTAGAAATCTGTGGAAAACCAGTAGACAACTCCGACATTGAGAAACGTCGATTTTCACGAACTTTTGCATCAACTGTCTGAACGAGTTCGTCAGTCACCAATGATGGTCTACCACTCCTCTCTTCATCATGAACGTTTTCTCGTCCACTTTTAAATAAACGTACCCATTCACGGACAACTCCTTCACTCATAACTCTTGGTCCGTACACGGCACAAAGCTCACGATGAATAGCTGCTGCAGAATATCCTTTGGCTGTAAAAAACCTTATGACAGCACGCACTTCACATTTGGCGGGGTTTTATATTGCAGCACACATTTCAAACTGCCACAAAAACTAAACTAGCACAGGTACGACGTTCACTCGACCACGGCTTGATGCCGACTGACCTGTTGAGTGCGTGAACGCACAGATGGCGTCGCTACTCCCCCCACAACCCGCACTGTGACCTATCGGAGGTTACTTTCTGAACCGCCCTCGTATTAGATTGTTTCCATTGTATAATTTTGTTATTTTGCAACATGGGCGAGCATTAAATTCCACTTAGTTAAGGGCCAAACCAATGATATAGGATTTAATAACCAATATCAATTAAGTTAGTTAGTTATTGAGTTAGTTACGTGTTCCATTGATCAATAGCACGCAAAAACCATTATGATGTGGAACGTGTCAAATGCACAAGAAATGCACACAGGAAACAAGTTGCTTTTTTTGTTAACATTATAGTGTTTACATTACCTAAATATTTCTATTATCTACCCCATTCCCTTAAATGGCACAAAATGCATATATTATATCTCCAGATATATTTAATCATATTCAAGAATTCGTCTATGGTATAGAAGGAGTTGTCAAGGAGTTATGATTTCAATTTGTTTTTGAAACTATTACTGCCGTCTGTCAGACATTTTATTTCATCTGGTAATTTATCGGAAAGTTTTATAGCAGCATATTTTACCCCTTTCTGTGCAAAAAATAGGTTAAGTAAAGGATAGTGTAGGTCTTTCTTTTTTCTGGTATTGTAATCATGAATGTCACTGTTGATTTTAAACTGGTCCATGTTGTTGAGAAAAAATTTCATTACTGAGTAAATGTACTGTGAAGCAGTTGTAAGAATTCCTAACCTTTTAAACAGATGCCTACAAGATGTGCGACTATGAACCCCATACATTATTTTAACTACTTTCTTTTGACCAATGAATACCTTTTGCCTAAGTGTTGAGTTGCCCCAGAATATTATTCTGTATGACATCAGAGAGTGGAAGTATGCAAAGTATGTTAGCTTACTAATTTCTACATCCTCAAAATTGGCAATTATTCTGATTGCAAAAGTTGCTGAACCTAGTCGCTTTAGGAGATCCAAAACACGAATTTTCCAATTAAGATTATCATCTAGTATGCTCTACCTTGGCTACAGACTTCTTTTGAGGTGTTATGTTTATTGAAGGAATTATACTTTTTGCAGCAAAAATTGGATGTACTGTATATTTTCATAGTTCAGAGGAAACCCATTCCCAAAATACCAATTAATTTTTGAAAAGACCTTATTTGTATCATTTTCTATTGGACTTTCCTTTACTGGATTAATAATTATGCTTGCATCACCAGCAAACAGTGTCAGTTCAACATCTTGTTTCACATAACAAGGGAGGTCTTTCACATATATCAAGAACAGGAGGAGACCCATGATCAAACCTTGTGGAACACCTAATGTAACACCTAATGTAATTTCATTCCAGTTAGATGAAGTGGCAAACTCCTTCCAATCACTAGAAGCATACAGGGAGACTTTTTGCTTCCTTTTCTGTAGATATGACTTAAACCACTCATATGCTTTTCCATTTATACCATAGAATTGTAATTTCTCTAACATAATGTCATGGTTCACACAATCAAATGCTTTGGATAAGTCACAGAATATTCCTACTGGTGACATTTTACTATTTAAACACTCTATTATGTAGACAATGAAATTGCATATTGCTGTCTCAGTGGAACAGCATTTCTGAAATCCAAACTGTGATTTACTAAGTATCCCATTACTGTTGACATAGCTAACCACTCTTGAGTACATTACTTTCTCAAACATTTTTGAAAATGCTGTAAGCTAGGATACTGGCCGATAATTATTGGCATCTGTTGTTTCCCCTTTATGTAGGGAGGCCTGACAATGGATATATTTTAACCTGTCTGGAAAAATTCCCTGAGTCAGTGATGCATTACATATGTGACTCAAAATATCAGCTGTAATTGCTCCAAATTGTTTTGATGTCGTCTACTCTTAAAGAACATTTATTTTTCAATGATTTAATAATTTTCCTTATTTCACAAGAGTTTGTTAGATGAAACCTAATCTGACTAAAATTATTCAAAACTGACTCTTCCATGTGCTGCCTGGCTTTTTCTTTTGAACTATTCTCACCAATTTTTTCTCCTACGCTTAAGAAGTGATTGTTAAATACATTGGCTACCTGTGTAATGTTGGTTAAGATGGTCTCATTCTCTTTATCAGTAATACTACCTACCCCACTAGTTAGTTTTCCTGTCTCCCTTCTAACAACATTCCATATTGATTTGATTTTATTGCCGGAGTTGTTAATTTGTTCTCTAACATATATTTCTTGATCTTACTTCTTGCTGTCTCATACAGATTTCTTTTTCTTTCTGAAGACACATTAATACCTACAATAATCCAAGGTTTCTTTAAAAATATTGTGGTGTTACATTTAGTAATTTTCTTTGGAAAACAATGTTCAAAAAGGGATATAAATTTATTAGGAAATATGCTGCATTTATCATTAGCATTTGGATCATTATATATATCTTCCCAGTTTACATTTCCTAAACTTTCTCTGAAGTGATCTATAGATACCGGGTTGAGCACCCTCACACTTTCAATTAATGGTTTCTGAAGTGTACACCCTGATATGTTTTGTAAGTTAATCAGTTGTGCATCATGGTCAGATAATCCATTTACCACAGGGAAGGCATGTGTTTGTTCTACATCCTCTTGCTGTACAAATACATTATCTATTAGAGTACTACTGTCTTGAGCTATATGTGTAGGGACACTGATTCTAAGTTATATGTTGTTAACAACACTTCTAGTTCACTTTTCCTATCAGAATTGCTTAGAAAAGTTAACACTGAAATCACCCCAGATTAATAACTTTTTCTTTTTGTCTGACAGACAGCATAACAGGGAGTCAAACTTTTTTATGAATAGCTCCCAATCTCCTAGTGGAAACCTGTACACTGTTGCTAATATCAACATTATCTAGCTGAAGTTAACATGCACAAACCTCAAAGTGCTGATCAACACAAAATTTGCTCACTTCAACAGTTCTGTATTTATACCCTTGTTTTATGAAAATGGCAACTCCTTCTTTATCCATACTAGATCTACAAGTGTAAGATGCTAAATAATACCCATTTATACTGACATTTTCCATCCCCACAGTTACATAGTGCTCAGACAGACAAAGTATATCAATCTCATTCTTCTTTTCGAGATCATCTAAATACATTATCAGCTCACCTTCTTTTTTTTATTCCTCTGATATTTTGGTGAAGTTGATATCATCCTTAGCTTTATCCTTGTTTGCTGTGCATTAAGTTTCTTTTCTTCTATTTTCCTTGGTTGTTGTCTGTCTGGAAATTGACTTTAACCTAAAAAAACCTGTCTGCCTTGGTCGCAATAACCACAGGGATCACTCCTTGTGTGACTGTGGCCCCCCTTACAGTATCTGCTAATAGAGAAGATAATTTATCTTCCCCCTTCCTAATAAGGTCCCGGCCATGTGTAGTGTAGCCCCACCTACCAATAGCATCAACTGGACCAACACTCATGTGAGACTTTGCCGTTGTCTGGAGCATCCTGTTCAGTTCAGTGTTAACACGCGATACCCAGGGCTGATCATAGCGCTGAAATACCTCCAAAAACCCAATATTCGTGTGTCCAGTTTCTGCTCCTATTTTATCCAGGTCACTCCTAATACTATACCCTGGATTCATAGCCAGGCTGCTTACTGCTCCCCCAACTATAATTACCTGATTTTCCTTCTCAAAGTCTTTGCATAGCTGACATAAGTTTTCTGTCACCTGGCTAAGGCTAGCACTTGGTTTCACAAAACTTGTGACCTGGTACTCTGTCCCTAATTTCTCCTGTAGCTGTTGGCCCACACCCCTCCCATGACTGCTACCTATAAGGAGAATTTTTCTTTTCCTATTCTGGTTTGATCCCAACCTGTCTTTTTTCTTTAAGCTAATATTCTGCTTCAACCTACATTCAACTAAATCTGGATGAGGCCCTTCCTCCACTACTTCAGATAGCAAGCCACACTGATTTCCTAACTGAATTTTATAAGTTTTATCAACTGTTTCCCTTTTTTGCCCTTTGCTTGCTACCTTTTACCAGCGCCCAGAGTCCTTTTCCTCCCTTATCTTAAATAATTCCAAATTCGCGATTTCTAATTCAGCCTTAAGGGCACAAATCTTTGCCGCCAGTTGTGCGATTTTTCTATTCTTTCTATGTAACCTACACTGCCATGGAAGAGCCTCATTATCTATCCTTGTTTCCTCTCCGCTACACTCTCCCCAATGAAACCACAACCTACAGTATTCAGAACACTCCCTCTTTCAAATTTCTACGGCAACCACCACACTTGTCACACATGGTTTGATAGTAAAAAGTGACACAAAAGCAGAAAGTAGCTTCAACAGCACAATAGGTTTTAACCTGTCCTAGTATGTAACTAAACACTAATGTAAACAAACTTATAAACTTGGCTCAGAAACTTTTAATCAACCACACAAATTCTGGATGAGACACACGAATTAATTTAACTTTGAAGAGCTAAGTCTAGTCAAAAACAAATATCTACACTCATACGAAATTTACGCCAAAATATGTAAACAATGACGCAACTGCCGGCCTTTACAAAATATTTCCTTTTCGATGTAATTACATTTAGAAAAGCAAAACATTCAATACATAGATTAGATAAGAAGTAAATGCACTAGTCTAAAATGTAATATTAACTAAATTAGCTCTTATTTCAATATTAATCGCTTTACTTAGTGAGAGCTTCAGACACGCACATCTGCCTGGCTACAGGGCTGTCAACCTAAGTACATGAAATAAGATTTAATAAAACAAGACAGTTGTCTTAATGAGATTAGTTTATTATGGATATATAATCAGTTTGTAATGTATCCTTCAATAACTTTGTAATTTTAACTTTTATACTACAAACTGCAGAGATTATAGGAAAAGTAATAAATCTTATTAATATTATTGAGCTAGACCTCCTTTTGTATGGAAATAACCAGCCAACCTTCGATGATGCACCCATCTATTGCAGTGTTACAGCCTTTCATGATCTGCGAGGCTAGACCTTCACAACTGCTAATAACATTTGCTGGTCGCAGTGCTGTCATTCTGAACCACAATACTCCATCACTGTCCACTGGCATCACCATTGCACCAGCTTAGCCACTGCCCAGCTGATGTATCTTGGCAGCCCTCATGCTGTCCCTGCTGGCTCAGTACATGGTCAGCACACCTGTTGCCTCGGCACCACCACACCACTGTATCAGTGCATCATTTCAGTTGGCTGCGTATATTTCTACAATAGCCAAAATTATTTCTACAATAGCCAAAATTGGCCAATTCGAACTCTAAATTATTGTACTATTATTTGTCACTTCTTAAATACTTTTAGTTTTCTATTCATGTCCACTTTTTTTATCGCATTTTGGAAATTATTTGTTTCCCCTATTAGAACGTTGCATCCTTTAGCAAGAGCCACCGGTCCAAAGGAGCATTTTCAAACATCAAACTACTACTTTTGTAATTTTGAAATAATTAGCCTGCTGCTATGGAGGGGGAGTGAAGTGTGTGTGGTAGATTGATAGACCGAGTGGGGAACACTTTATAAAATACGTTTCACTTCAGAGCTGTGGCTAGTCAGGGGCTAGTTCTGCATCAGTTACCGCTGTATATGCCTTGTTCACATTCATACAATTCTGACAGTGAGGATACTGATGAGGAGACACTTCCGAGAAGCATCCTTAGTAAGGGAAACCTAGAAAACCATCCAGCAACCAATGAGACCGCTGTTAATGGGCACATGGGGCCACAGGGCATAGCCGGGATAAATTTGGCTCACTATTGGCAACCAGCTTTCAGTCTGATCAGAGGTGTGCTTCTATCCCATTCTCCAGCACTATGCCCCTCAGTCTGTTAGTGGCCTTAGAAGTAAAGTTCTGATGTAAATACCAGTTAGTTGTTTTAAAGTACTCCTCATTGTTGTTTATTTTGAACAATATGCTTGATTACCCTTACTCCTGGATCCACAACCTACAACTGACTTGTCCTTGACAATTCTTATACAACAGTTTATTCTGTAGTGACTGGCTTGGGTTATTATTTTAATAGGTGAAGTTACATTTTTAATTTATGGGTATGTACAGTGTTTATGTAGACTCAGTTACCCATCTTTAGCTGACGCCTATAGATATTCAGTCCATATTGTGTACCTTTTTTCAACATGTTACTACAAATTTTACTGTTTCTTAGAGATTCATATTATGTATAGTCGCCACACTTTGTAGTACATTTTCAGATTCATTGGAATATAAGGCTATTGTCCAGAAACCCAGTTTTTCTTTCCTTTTATTGGAAAATAATATTTAATACAAATGTATGCAGATGTTGTCTATTATGAATAACCCATATGGCAGTTGTGGATGTACTATCATGGGAAAGATAAAATACAATGTAATCATATCACTACAAAGTGTCACAGCTGAAGTGTAGCAACACAGAACAGTGTCAATCACTTAATTATAACTATCTCCCTTTGTTACACATATGATGAAACATACTAAACCACTTTCAACAATAACAGATAGGTAGTAAATCAAAATTAAAAACAATCGTTCTGAAATTGAAACTGAAGCATAAGTACAATTTTCCAAAAACCTCATGTATATTTACCACAAATTAAGAAAAATACCCACAATGGAAACATCTTTGAATATAACACAAGAAATATTCAGTGCTCACATTCTGAGCTCTCCCAAGTGTTGTTCTTGTGTATAAAAAAAAACTGGAATCAAATCATAACACCTAATGTTTGTTTACCTTTTTTTTTGTAGAACTTACGCAGTATTAGATGCTGAACAAGTAATTAAGAGCTTTGGTGGATAACACTTACCTATATTATCTCTGAATTATGAACAGAGCTTTGTGAAACAAAAATATTTCACAAAAAATATAGCTATTGTGCACTAGTGTAAATGGCAACCAAGCATGATGAATTTCTTAGATTACACATTTCCGCATCTGACCCATTTACATGAAGATGCACTGATGGGCAAAAATGTCATGATCGCTGTTCATGAGGAGAATGAACGCCACGTTGTATGCACATGATGCGGTAAGCAAATTACAAGTATATAAGCAGACCAGAGATTTACACTTTTTGTTCTATCAGTAAGATGAGCTGCAAACATGTAAATTTAATGATGTAAATGACTTTAGCAAAGGACAAGTTAAAGTGGCATTGCAGTTGGGAACTAGCACCTCAAAAGTGGTGAAGTTGGTACAATGGATCTATGCTACTGTTGAGAACATTTGAGAAAAGTGGCTGAAAGGTAATAAGTCCATAACATTATGAAAAGATGTAATACATCTATACTTCTTCACAAAGTATGGAGGTCAGAAGCTTGCCTGCTCTGTAAAGCTGGAGATGTGGCAATATGTGGCATATCTAATGACAGAAAGCAACGCTGGAGCAGCCATACACGTTTTGGAACCCACAGTTCAATGTACATTGTCGAATGTGTGGCTCTGGAACATATGGTCACTGTATGTTTCCATACCGATTCCACCAAAATGTTCACTTGCAACTGCAGTGGGCAAGGGATCATTGAGGCTGGAGTGAGGGTCAATTCAAATGTTAACTGTCAGGATGGGTGACATTTCCTGTTACACCAGGTCAGTTGCACATCCAGATATGCTATCATCTAAATGAATGGCACCAAATAGAGGGCCCATTATGCTATGGGGGCAGTCACTTTGGCTCCTGTGGGACACCTGTTAGCAACAGAAAGCATCATGACAGTTGCAGACTACGTGACATTTATTGCAACTGCATGGATTCCTTTATTCCTGGTGTGCTCTCCCATAGTGGAGGCATCTTTCAGCAGGGTAATTGTCCATGTCACATGTGCATGGTCTGAGTAGCATGGTAACTAACACTGATGCCTTGACCATACCATTTAACTAATCTGAACTTGTGGAATGCAACTGGTGCAACATACACCCAGAAGCATGTAAATGATGTGTCAAGTCTATATCACGTAGAATTGTCAAAGTACTGTATTCCAAAGGCGGCCAAACATGCTATTAAGCAGTTTATTATATTTGTTGTTATGTTTACTAATGCAGGATTAGTACCAACAGAACATAAATGTACACACTATTAATGACACACCAAGTCTCTTGAGAAAACATATCTCAGTAAAATAATTGTTATAATCATGTTTCTCCAGTATTGAGTTTACTAGCCTCAATGAAGCAAGTGCCATGAATATATTTTTACTGTCACTGTTTCTAAAATACAGAGATACAAGTACTACATGATGACTTTGTTTGGAATATTAAGCGGCAAGTCATCACATTTCCTTGGCCTTATACTGAATATTGCAAGATACTTATGATTACTGACAAATGTAAGGATTTATCACAATTCACAATCTTTTTGTCGCAAGATCAATAGGAAAAAGCAGCAGTGCTAATGACAAAAACACATTTGATTAACGTTTCTTGAGTATTTGGTAATACCATTTCTTGACATCTGAAGCTACAGATATGAATTTTTTGTCACATTATCTGTTAGCACTCCATAGTACACATCATTACGAGTTTTTTCACAATTCTACAATATTTTAAAGTTATTTCACCGAAAGTGCAATTTATTGTCCCCTGGTACATACATTATTTTATAGGCCTTGAGGGCACCAACCACGAAAACCTATTTGCGTAAACTAACACATACTTACATTTTCTTTCTGACGTGAAGTAATGCATGTGTCTTGAGAGTATCCAAGTAAGTGAAACTTTTGTCACAGATACCACATTTGTGAGGTCTACTTCCAGTGTGTTCAAATGCATGTGTCTTGAGATCACCTGATGTAGCAAAAGATTCCCCACAGATCTCACATTTGTGAGGTTTCTTTTCAGTGTGAATTAATACATGTTTCTTGAGATCACCTAACATAGTAAAAGATTTCCCACAAATCTCACATTTGTGAGGTTTATTTCCAGTGTGAAATAATTTATGTGTCTTGAGATGATCTGCCCTAGCAAAAGATTTCCCACAAATCTCACATTTATGAGGTTTCTTTCCAGTGTGAGTTAATAAATGTTTGTTAAGATTGCCTAATATGGTAAAAGATTTCCCACAAATCTCACATTTGTGAGGTTTATTTCCAGTGTGAAATAATGTGTGTGTCTTGCGATGTTCTGTCCTAGCAAAAGATTTCCCACAAATCACACATTTGTGAGGTTTATTTCCCGTGTGAATTAATGAGTGTTTCTTGAGATCACCTAACATAGTAAAAGATTTCCCACAAATCTCACATTTGTGAGGTTTCTCTCCAGTGTGAATTAATATATGTTTGTTGAGGTAACCTAACATAGTAAAAGATTTCCCACAAATCTCGCACATGTAGGGTAACTCGCCAGTGTGAATTAATACGTGTTTCTTGAGATGGCTTGACATAGAGAAAGATTTCCCACAAATCTCACATTTGTGCGGTTTCTTTCCAGTGTGAATTAAAATGTGATTCTTGAGATAGCCTGACGCAGCAAAAGATTTCCCACAAATCTCACATTTGTGAGGTTTCTTTCCAGTGTGAATTAATAAGTGTTTGTTAAGATTGCCTAATATAGTAAAAGATTTCCCACAAATCACACATTTGTGAGGTTTATTTCCAGTGTGAAATAATGTGTGTCTCTTGTGTTGATCTGCCCCAGCAAAAGATTTCCCACAAATCTCACATTTGTGAGGTTTCTTTCCAGTGTGAAGGAATAAGTGTTTGTTAAGATTGCCTAATATAGTAAAAGAGTTCCCACAAATCTCACATTTGTGAGGTTTATTTCCAGTGTGAATTAATGTGTGTACCTTCAGATAGCTTGAAAACACAAAAGCTTTCCCACAAATCTCACATTTGTGAGGTTTCTTTCCAGTGTGAATGAATAAGTGTTTGTTAAGATTGCCTAATATAGTAAAAGATTTCCCACAAATCTCACATTTGTGAGGTTTATTTCCAGTGTGAAATAATGTTTGTGTCTTGTGATGATCTGCCCTAGCTAAAGATTTCCCACAAATCTCACATTTGTGAGGTCTTTTCCCAGTATGAATGGAAACTTGTCTCTCGAGATCACCTGACCTAGCAAACAATTTGCCACAAATACCACATCTGTCGATTCTGTTTGCAGTAAGTAGATCAGCCTGGGCACTGACATTAACAGCTATAGACAAAGTTCCATAATTACTTGTTTTCTCTCTATCATTTGTCATGTGTGTGTTACATATGTCATTAGAGGGCTTCTTTGAATCTTTCCAAGTTTCCTTACATGAAGACTGGTCATTGTGTTCTGTGACAGAAACTTCTGCCTCGCTATCCAACGAGGTAGTGGTTTGATGCTCATCACTATGTCCGTATTTTTCATGACTGTCAGCAGTTAAAACTTGACAATTCTCACTCATTCTCACATGGTTTTTCAAGCCAACATTACTGTGAAATACCTCACCACACCACTTACAAACATATGAAGGTGGTTGCGTTCCATCAATGTGCATAAACACATGCATTATGAGTCTGTATTTTGAAGAAAAGCTCTGTTGGCAGAAATTACAGCTATATACGTGTAATTCCTTTTCCCTCGTACTACAGTCATATTGGGTGGCAACTGAGCATTCCTTATCAATAGTCACATCTTCTGTATTGGTACTGAACCCATGTGTTGACTTCTCCATGTCTATCACCAACTCATCCTGGACCAGTCTACGGTGACAAGTTTCTTCACATGATATGCTGCAACTCCCACCAGTAGTCTGAGTAAATCTGAAGAGTGAGGAGGATAATGTTAAATATTGAGATATACAACAAAGAAACAATATTTGAGTGACCACAAATCCAGTACTATAAGCCACAAGTCATAAAAGTGCATATGAATTGACATATTCAGTAACTGTTACTGATTTAAAATTATAATATTCCACCAGAAGTAAAGAACTGATGAGGTAAAAGTGGTTTAAAACGAAAATAACCAGAGGAAATTCAATAATGATTATTCTGAGTCACTGCCGATTTGGTCTGAAATTTTTAGATTAGAACTAAAATACTTCACTTTCACGTGTTACAATCTTTTTAAAATACAGTGCTACAAGTCAATAGTCTACAACAATTTATGAAATTTAACAAAAAATGAATCAATTACATGTTTTAATTCAAAATTTTTAAGTTCAAGGTATTTCAGATTTATTTAAGAGAAATAATTTCTAAATGTTCCTCTTCGATTATGTTAGCTCTGTAAGTGCATTCTCCTTGTTTCGCCAACACTTTCACCTCTAGAAATGGTAAATTTATTTCACCTGGTAAACAATTTTTTTTTGTTTGATTCCAAATAAATCAATTACAAGTGCAAGCATCAATATTTTCATTTGTTATCTACAATGGATGTTGATCAGCTGGACAATGACTGTTCATCAACAAGAACCAATGTGACATCAATCAAGAGAATTAATTTGCATACTGATGAATGAATGTCAATGACACTTGCAGATGGTTTTAATCTAAAACTGTTTTTGGCACTGCAACTTATATGAAGCCTTCCACAAAAGGAAATATTGTTTGAACAGATGGAAATGGTTGCACATTTTCCAGTACACTTGAAGTGAGCCTTGTTGAAAATTTTTACATCTTCCCAACATCTGGTCTCCTGGCATTGCAGAACACCGTTGACTGAAGGACACACACATAAATGGTCACATAATCACCCATTAAATACTGAAGGGTAACACTACATACTGAGTGGCAGTGATAACAGCTGATGCATCAGCTACACCTGTAGTATCTGGGTTTCATTATTATACCTGCAGTTAAACCCTTTCCCACAGAAAAGAACTATAATGCTTTTCAGGTCCCCACTATGTACATAGGTGGATATGAAAGATTACAAACTACTGAAGGTGTGCAGGCTCCAGAGTTTTCTTTTGTTCTGACTGTACCTTTTCTCTTTTTTGCATTGTGTTGAGTATATAGTTTTGTTTGGCATGGTATCTGGTATATTTCGAGTGTTTTTGAACAATTAATTGGATCAAACGACTTTTTTAAATGTAACTGGTATCATGGTGTGTCAGATTATAGAAGTTGACAACTGAATCACTAAATATTGTAACTTTTATAACTCAATAATTTACAACTTGTATTTTCATACACATGTAAGTGAAGTAACTGAACACTAATAATGATAAAACAAATCAGAAAAATATGCAAATAAGATTTCAAACAAATACCTTTCTGTTTGTCAAAGTACTAGAAATAAAACTTACAATTAAAATTTTACAATATGCCAGTCAACCATAAACCAACCACAATAAGAAACAGAATTTCTGGAAAGCTTTAGCAATAAATAAATTTTTAGGTTTTTATTTATCAATTGTTTTAGAGACCACCATGTAAGCATTGTGTAGATACTGGGTGCTTCTTTCATATCCCTAATCTTCACTGCACAGTATTTCGTGTGGCAGGTACATTGATAAACTTTTCATCTACACCTATACGATTACTCTGCTATTCACAATAAAGTGCCTCGCAGATGGTTCAATGAAGCACTTTCAAACTCACTGTCTACCATTCCACTGTCGAACGGCGCGCAGGAAAAACGAGCACTTAAATTTATCTGTGCGAGCCCTGATTTCTCTTATTTTATCGTGATGATCATTTCTCCCTATGTAAGTGGGTGCCAACAAAATGTTTTCCCAATCGGAGGAGAAAACTGGTGATTGAAATTTCATGAGAAGATCCTGTCGCAACGAAAAACGCCTTTGTTTTCATGATTGCCATTCCAATTCACATACCATGTCTCTGACACTATGTCCCCTATTTCGCGATAATACAAAACGAGCTGCCATTTTTTGTACTTTTTCTGTGTCATCCGTCAGTCCCACCTGACGCAGATCACACACCACACAGCAATACTCCAGAAAAGGGTGGACGAGCGTGGTGTAAACAGTCTCTTTAGTAGACCTGTTGCACCTTCTAAGTGTTTTGACAATGAATTGCAGTCTTTGGTTTGCTCTGTTGTTGTTGTTGTTGTTGTTGTTGTTTTCAGTCCGGAAACTAGTTTGATGCAGCTCTCCATGCTACTCTATCCAGTGCAAGCTTCATCTCCCAGTACCTACTGCAACCTACATCCTTCTGAAACTGCTAGTGGAATCATCTCTTGGTCTCCCTCTACGATTTTTACCCTCCATGCAGCCCTCCAATGCTAAATTTGTGATCCCTTGATGCCTAAGAACATGTCCTACCAACCGGTCCTTCTCCTTTTCAAGTTGTGCCAGAACTCTTCTTCTCCTTAATTCTAGTCAATACCTCCTCATTAGTTATCTGATCTGCCCATCTAATCTTCAGCATTCTTCTGTAGCACCACATGTCGAAAGCTTCTATTCTCTTTTTGTCCAAACTATTTATCGTCTATGTTTCACTTCCATACATGGCTACATTCCATACAAATACTTTCAGAAACGACTTCCTGACAGTTAAATCTATACTCGATGTTCATACATTTCTCTTCTTCAGAAACGCTTTCCTTGCCATTGCCAGTCTACATTTTATATCCTATCTACTTCTTCCATCGTGAGTTATTTTTCCCCCAAATAGCAAAACTCACCTACTACTTTAAGTGGCTCATTAGCTAATCTAATTCCCTCAGCATCACCCGACTACATTCCATTACCCTAGTTTTGCTTTTGTTGATGTTCATCTTATATCCTCCTTTCAAGACACTGTCCATTCTGTTCAGCTGCTCTTCCCAGTCCTTTGCTGTCTCCAACCGAATAACAATGTCATCGGCGAACCTGAAAGTTTTTACTTCATCTCCATGGATTTTAATACCTACTCTGAATTTTTCTTTTGTTTCCTTTACTGCTCGCTCAATATACAGATTAAATAACATCGGGGAGAGGCTACAACCCTGTCTCACTCTCTTCCCAACCACTGGTAACCTTTCATGCCCCTCTACTCTTAATTGCCATCTGATTTCTGTACAAAATGTAAATAGCCTTCAACTCCCTGTATTTTACCCCTGCCACCTTTAGAATTTGAAACAGAGTATTCCAGTCAACATTGTCAAAAGCTCTCTAAGTCTACAAATGCTAGAAACATAGGTTTGCCTTTTCTTAATCTTTCTTCTAAGATAAGTCGTAGGGTCAGTATTCCTCACGTGTTCCAATATTTCTACGGAATCCAAACTGATCTTCTCAGAGGCCGACCTGTACCAGTTTTTCCATTCATCTATAAAGAATTCGCGTTAGTATTTTCCAGCTGTGACTTATTAAACTGATAGTTTGGTAATTTTCACATCTGTCAACATCTGCTTTCTTTGGGCTTGGAATTATTGTATTCTTCTTGAAGTCTGAAGGTATTTCGCCTGTTTCATACATCTTGCTCACCAGATGATGGAGTTTTGTCAGGACTGGCTCTTCCAAGGCCATCAGTAGTTCTAATGGAATGTAGTCCACTCCCGGGGCCTTGTTTCGACTCAGGTCTTTCAGTGCTCTGTCAAATTCTTTATGAAGTATCGTATCTCCCATTTCATCTTCATCTAAATCCTCTTCCATTTCCATAATATTGTCCTCAAGCACATCGCCCTTGTATAGACCCTCTATACAAGGTGTTACAAAAAGGTACGACCAAACTTTCAGGAAACATTTCTCTCACACAAATAAAGGAAAGGTGTTATGTGGACATGTGTCCGGAAACGTTTAATTTCCATGTTAGAGCTCATTTTAGTTTCGTCAGTATGTACTGTACTTCCTCGATTCACCACCAGTTGGCCCAATTGAAGTAAGGTAATGTTAAATTTGGTGCTTGTGTTGACATGCAACTCATTGCTCTACAGTACTAGCATCAAGCACATCAGTACGTAGCATCAACAGGTTAGTGTTCATCACGAACGTGGTTTTGCAGTCAGTGCAATGTTTACAAATGTGGAGTTCGCAGATGCCCACTTGATGTATGGATTAGCACGGGGCAATAGCTGTGGCATGGTACGTTTGTATCGAGACATATTTCCAGAACAAAGGTGTCTTAGGGAGCACGGAACATTCCAGCCTCTGACTCGTGACTGGGGAAGACCTAGAACGACGAGGAGAATGGATGAGGCAATTCTTTGGGCGGTTGACGATAACTCTAATGTCAGCGTCAGAGACGTTGCTGCTGTACAAGGTAACATTGACCACATCACTGAATGGAGAGCGCTATGGTAGAACCAGTTGTTTCGGTACCACGTACAGTGTGTGCAGGCACTATCAGTAGCTGATTGGCCTCCACGGGTACACTTCTGCGAATGGTTCATCCAACAATGTGTCAATCCTCATTTCAGTGCAAATGTTCTCTTTACGGATGAGGCTTCATTTCAACGTGATCAAATTGTAAATTTTCACAATCAACATGTGTGGGCTGACGAGAATCGGCACACAATTGTGAAATCACTTCATCAACACAGATTTTCTGTGAACATTTGGGCAGGCATTGTTGGTGATGTCTTGATTGGGCCCCATGTTCTTCCACCTACGGTCAATGGAGCACGTTATCATGATTTCATACGGGATACACTACCTGTGCTGCTAGAACATGTGCCTTTACAAGTATGACACAACATGTGGTTCATGTACGATGGAGCTCTTGCACATTTCAGTCGAAGTGTTTGTACACTTCTCAACAACAGATTCGGTGAGCGATGGATTGGTAGAGGCAGACCAATTCCATGGATTCCACGCTCTCCTGACCTCAACCCTCTTGACTTTCATTTATGGGGGCATTTGAAAGCTCTTGTCTACGCAACCCTGGTACCAAATGTAGAGACTCTTCACGCTTGTATTGTGGACGGCTGTGTTACAATACGCCATTCTCCAGGGATGCATCAGCGCATCAGGGATTCCATGTGACGGAGGATGGATGCATGTATCCTCGCTAACTGAGGACATTTTGAACATTTCCTGTAACTAAGTGTTTGAAGTCACGCTGGTATGTTCTGTTGCGGTGTGTTTCCATTCCATGATTAATGTGATTTGAAGAGAAGTAATAAAATGAGCTCTAACATGGAAAGTAAGCGTTTCCGGACATATGTCCACATAACATATTTTCTTTCTTTGTGTGTGAGGAACGTTTCCTGAAAGTTTGGCCGTAGCTTTTTGTAATACCCTGTATACTCCTTCCACCTTTCTGCTTTCCCTTCTTTGCTTACGACTGGGTTTCCATCTGAGCTCTTTATATTCATGCAAGTGGCTCTCTTTTCTCCAAAGGTCTCTCAAATTTTCCTGAAGGCATTATCTATCTTACCCCTCATGAGATAACCCTTTACAGCCTTACATTTGTCTCTGTTTAGCCATTTTGCACTTCCTGTCAATCACATTTTTGAGACGTTTGTATTCCTTTTTGCCTGCTTCATTTACTGCATTTTAATGTTTTCTCCTTTCATCAATTAAACTCAATATTTCTTCTGTTGCCCAAGGATTTCTACTAGCCCTCGTCTTTTTACCTACTTGATCCTCAGCTGCCTTCACTATTTCATTCCTCAAAGCTACCCATTCTTCTTCTACTGTATTTCTTTCCCCCATTCGTGACAATTGTTCCCTTATCCTCTCCCTGAAACTCTGTACGACCTCTGATTTAGTCTGTTTATCCAGGTCCCATCTCCTTAAATTCCCATTGCAGTTTCTTCAGTTTTAACATACAGTTCATAACCAATAGATTGTGGTCAGAGTCCACTTCTGCCCCTGAAAATGTCTTACAATTTAAAACCTGGTTCATAAGTCTCTGTCTTACCATTATATAATCTATCTGATCCCTTCTAGTATCTCCAGGATTCTTCCATGTGTACAACCTTCTTTTATGATTCTTTAACTATGTGTTAGCTATGATTAAGTTATGTTCTGTGCAAAATTCTACCAGACGGCTTCCTCTTTCATTTCTTACCCCCTATCCATATTCACCTACTATGTTTCCTTCTCTCCCTTTTTCTCTACCCACAATATTATCTATGTGATCGTTCGAATTTAGGTTATTTGTAATCCGCAAGTATTTAGTTGAATTTACAGCCTTCAGTTTTGTGTGACTTATCGTGTAATCGTAATTTAGCACACTTCTTTTAGGACTCATGTGAATAACTTCATACTTTCCCTTATTCAGAGTCAGTTGTCACTTTTTGCACCATACAGATATCTTATGTAAGTCGTTTTTATCATGTGATGACTTTACAAGACGGTAAATGACAGAATCATCTGCAAACAATTTAAGACGGCTACCCAGATTGTCTCCTATGTTGTTAATATAGATCAGGAACAATAGCGGGGAACGCCGGATATTACTTGTTTTACTCGATGACTTTCCGTCAATTAGTACGAACTGTGACCTTTATGACATGAAATCACGAATCCAGTCGCACAACTGAGGCGATACTCCATAGGCACACAGTTTGGTTTGAAGACGCCTGTGAGGAACAGTGTCGAAAGCCTTCTGTACATCTAAAAATATGGAATCAATTTGACATTCCTTGTCGATAACACTTGTTACTTCAGAGTATAAAGAGTCAGTTGCGTCTCACAAGAACGATATTTTCTGAAACCATGCTGGCTGCGTCTATAAATCGTTTTCTTCAAGGTACTTCATAATGTTTGAATACAGTATATGTTCCAAAACCCTACTGCAAATCGACGTTAGTGATATAGGCCTGTAATTTAGCGAATTACTCCTACTTCCCTTTTTGGGTATTTGTGTGACTTGAGCAATTTTCCAGTCTTCAGGTAAGGATCTTTCGGTGAGCGAGTTGTCGTATATTATTGCTAAATATGGAGCCATTTTATCAGCATACTCTGAGAGGAACCTGACTGGTATACAGTCTGGACCAGAGGCTTTGCTATTATTAAGTGATTTAAGCTGCTTTGTTACTCCGAGGATATCTACTTCTATGTCTCTCATCTTGGCAGTTGTTCTTGATTGGAATTCAGGAATATTTACTTCGTCTTCTTTGGTGAAGGAGTTTCGGAAAACCGTGTTTAATAAATCTGCTTTAGTGGCACTATCTTCAGTGACTTCACCGTTGTTATCGCACAGTGAAGGTATTGCGTGTTGCCACTGGTGTGCCTTATGTATGACCAGAATCTCTTTTGGTTTTCTGCCAGATTTCGAGACAGAATTTCGTTGTGGAAATTATCGAAAGCATCTCGCATTGAAGTACGCGCCATATTTCGAACTTCTGTAAAACTTTACCAATCTTGAGGATTTTGCGCTCTTTTAAATTTGGCATGCTTTTTTCGTTGCTTCTGCAACAACGATCTGACCCACCTAGTGTACCATGGGCGATGAGCGCCATCACTTATTGATTTATGCGGTATTTATCTCTCAATTGCTGTCGATGCTATCTCTTTGAAAACATACCACAACTTTTCTACACGTACATGATCAGATCGGATCGAGTGAAGACTGTCTCTTAAGAGGGCGTTAAGAGCATTCTTATCAGCTTTTTAAAATAGATATACTTTGCGTTTCTTTTTGATGGTTGCAGTGATGATGGAAGTGCACATGTATTTTATCAACACACATACTACAGCCTGGACAGTAACACTGCTGATGGTTTATACCACATTTGTTAAAAATTTTGGCATGATAGCTGTTACCTCTATTTTATTCCTTCCTTAGTTCTCTCAATTTTCCAACCAAAGGGCTGTCATTATGAACAAAAACAGTTTCTTAGATTCGGTTTATCTACGCCAGTACTCCTCTACCCAACAACTAGTTGGGTTGGGGGATGAATGGGACTTCACAACCTTTACTCAGTCTTTTGGCCAAGGCTGGTTGCAAAGTGCCATTACATATTATACAGGCTAGTATTACGATGGGGTCGCCATTCCCAAAGTCCCTCCCCCGTTCCGGGACATAATTAGTGAATTAGTGTACCCCAACTGTTTCCATCCAGTGTAATCCATGGGAAAATGCGAATGTCTGCAAGCTGTGTAACTGACATGGAATGTGCTGACCAGCCTGCTATTCACCTAGCAGGGTGTAGAAACCACCTAAAAACCACATCCAGGCTGGCCGGCACACTGGCCCTTCGTCGTTAATCTGTCAGGTGGATTCGATCCAGGGTCAGCACGCCTACCGGAATCCAGGAAGCAGTGTGTTAGTGCTCTCGGCTACCCTGGTGGGTCGTTTCTTACATCACCATAAAACTATTACATCTGGTTCCACCTACTAAGGAGGGAAGGAGGGAGGAAGGGAGGGAGAGAGGGAGAGAGGGAGGGAGGGAGAGAGGTAGAGAGGGAGAGAGGTAGGGAGGGGGGAGGGAGAGAGAGAGAGAGAGAGAGAGAGAGAGAGAGAGAGAGAGAGAGAGAGAGATCCTGTGAGAAGGCTAGCATTTACTGCAGAATTTGAGGCATCTGATGCATGATTAGCTGTAGCTAAAAGCAACTGCAACAACCGCTATGGCAATCTGCTGCACCACCCAATTCACTTATTTCTTCAAATTCCTTGATTGTATTCTTCAACACATTTATTGACATGGGGCCTCTTCACAGCCATTTATTTCAATGATATTCCTGCAATGCAGTGCTGCTGTTCTGATAAAACAGCTGTACCACCTGTGCACGGCATTTCTTCTCAATAGGCACTTCATTTCATACGAAAGAGATACCTTCTTAACTGGGTGTATATACAAACAAGAAAAAATTTCCAGATTTCCCAGCTAGAAACGCGCTTCCTAAGGTGAAAAACTTTTTATTGGATGGAAGTACATTTTTCCATGTTAAAAGATGGTATCGTTTCGATAGGAGCTATAAGCCTTACCAATACATTGAATGGTTATGGATTTATAAGCCTGTATAGAATTTTCTGGCAGTTTAGGAATCTCAACCTACCTGGAGATACGGGCTGGGGAGATACATGGGAGACAGAGAGAGGAAGGGAGGGTGAGAGAGTTAGAGAGAAAACAGGAAAGGAACTAGTGCCTGAGGTACACAGGATGGAAAGGGGATATGGGAGGGGAGGGGAGTGGAGAAGGAGAGGGATGAGAGGACCCTTGTGCCTCCTCCCTGTGCTTCTGCTACTTGTAGATGTAGCAGCTCCTGTTTGAAGTGCCCTCGGCTCTGCATGCACAGGACCAAGATTTCAGTACAGTTCAAATGCATATTCACTGTTACGAGCATAAGCATCCAGCCATGAACACCTCCACTCCCATGGCCAGTACTCCATCAACTATCATGCAGCACACTTTGCCCCGTGCACCTCACACCTCTGAACCCATTATGTCGTATGACGTTACTGCAATTAACATGTATGAAGTGTTGCATATGTTCGAATTGTTTAAAATGCCTGTCCATACAAGAAACTTTTAAAAACTGGTCTACCTGTAACTCTCATTATGTTTTGTTACTATTGTATCAGTAGGAGGTTCTACTTTCTTTTTGAAACATCTATGCACGGCACTCTCTCAGCATTTGCATCTTGACAATGATGATTAAGACATCGACTGTACATATTAAAAACAAAAAAGAAATCTCACTGCTAAGCATTCGATTTTCTATATTCAGTTAATTAACTTTTTGTCCATGGTAAACTGTAACGTGAGTGCTGATGATGAAGATATTGACACAATTTGCTGTTGTTGCTAAGGTATTCCAGAAAATGTAATGAGAACAGTGTCAGTAAATATGTGTAGAGCAAGTGGCTCTGAGACAATTATCAGCCACACCACCTAAACGTCCGAGGCCCACAAGCATATATGTAAGATGACAATGATGCCTGATGATCTATATCTACATGGTAACTCTGCAATTCACGATTAAGGGCCTGGAAGATGGGCATCGAACCGTAATTTTTAATTTACTTCTCTACCATTCCACTCTCATTGCGAGCAGGGTTACATATTTCCATGTGAGCTCTGATTTCTCGTAATTTACTATGATGATAATTTCTCCCTACATAGATGGGCGCCAACAAAATATTATCAAACTCTGACGACAAAATTCGTGTTTGAAATTTCACGAAAATCTCTGGCTCTAGCGAAAAACGCCTTTGTTCTAATTACCGCCATCCCAGTTCATGTATCGTATCCATAGCACTCTCTCCCCGATTTCGTGATAATACAAAAACAGCTGCTATCCTTTAAATTTCTTTGATGTCCCACACCACACTGCAATACTCCACAAGAGGGCAGACAAGCACAGTGTAAGCAGTTTCTTTCGTAGACTTGTTACATTTTCCAAGTTGTCTGCCAAAAAACCAATCTTTGGTTTGCTTCCTCCAGAGCATTATCTATATGAATGTTATGATTTAATTTACTCATAAGTGTAATCCCTATGTATTTAGTTGAGTTCACAGCTTTTAGGTTTGTATGATTTATCGTGGTAACGAAATTTAGCACATTTATTTCAATACTCATGTGGTTTACTTCATACTTTCCATTATTTACAGTCAAATGTCATTTTTCACATCTTAAAGACATCTTTATCACTTCACAATTCGTTTTGATCATCTGATGACTTTACAATAAGGTAAATGACAGCATAATCTGCAAACAATCAAAGAGAGCTTCTCAGATTGTCTCTTAAATCGTGTACATAGATCAGGTACAAGAAAGGGCCTATAACACTTTCTTGGGAAACGTCAGATACTACTTCGATGACTTTCTGTCAGATATTACGAACTGTTACCTTCCTGGTACAAAATCACGAGTAAGTGCAAACAACTAGGATGATACTCCAGGGGCACACAACGTAATCGGAAATCACTTGTGAGGAACAGAGTCAAAAGCTTTCTGTAAAACAAAAAATATGGAATCAATGTAATGTCATCTGCCCAAATCAGTCATTACTTTGCGAGAATAAAGAGCTTGTTGTGTTTCACAAGAATTATGTTCTCCGAATATGTGTTAGTTATTTGTCCATAAATGATATCTTGAAGGTCATTCACAATGTTCAAACAGATTATATTTTCCAAAATCCTACTGCAAAGTGACGACAGTGGTATGGGTGGGCATTTCATCGGACTACTCCCATTTCCTTTCTTGGGTTCCGGTCTAGTTTGTGCTACTTTCCTGTCTTTGGGTACTGATCTTTCTGCAATTGAAGAGTTGCATATGACTGCTAAGTATGGAGCTATTGTATCAGCAATTCTGAAAGGAACCTGGTTGGTACAGTCTGCCCCAGGGGCATTGCCTTTCTTAACGTGGGTGGTATACAGTCTGCCCCAGATGCATTGCCTTTCTTAAGTGTTAAGCTACTCCAACACATTTAGGATACCCACTTCTAAGTTACTCATATAGGCAGTTATTCTTAATTAGAATTCTGGAATACTTTGCTTTTCCTGTGAAGGAATTGATAAAATCCGTCTTCAGTAACTCGCTTTAGTAGCACTGTCGTCAATAACTTTACCATTGTTATCGTGCAGTGAAGGTATTAATGCACCTTGTCAATTGTATACTTTACATACAACCAGAATTTCTTTGGGTTTTCTGCCAGATTTCGACACAGAGTGTCGTTCTGGAAACTATTAAAAGCCTCTCTCATTGAAGTTTGCACTAAATTTCGAGCTTCTGTAAAACTTCGCCAACCCTGTGGATTTTGCATTCTTTTAAATTTGGCATGTGTATTTCATTGCTTCTGAAACACTGGTCTGACCTGTTGTGTGTCAGTACCACTTATTAATTTATTTGATATGTATCTCTCAGTTATTACTTATTTTACTTTAAACCACATCTGGACTATGCTTAGAAAGACTTATCTGAAGGAGTGGAAACTCTCTCTTTGGGATGTGTCAAGTGAATTTTTATCTGCTTTTTCAAGGGCATGTATTATGCGTTTATTTTGGAGAGTTTTGATGTTACAGTATTCACTCTTGTGAACTTTTCATGGCTCAACAACATTGTGGTCACTAATCCCTGTACATGTTACGCTCCCTGTTTGGCCATGGTTATTAAGATGTCAAAGATGTTTTCTCAACCATTTACACTTTCAGTGCGTTTCTGAACTCACTCTGCAAAATAATTTTCAGACACACCATTCAGTTGGGTTTTCGAGGACGTTTTATGCCTACCACTGACATTGTATTTTCGCCAATATATCGAGGGTAGACGAAAGTCCTCACCAACTCTAATTTTACGAGTGGCATACCTATTTCAAATGACAAGTTTTCTTTGAACTGTTCAGCATGTTTCATCCAAGTCAGAGCATTGGTGAAGGGAACTTATTAATTTATTCCAGTTCGTAGGTGTGAGCTCCACCCGTACTTATCATACTGTATAGGCTTTCACAGTCAGCATCCCCATTAGTTAAAACTTATGGCCTGAGAGGCCATGGTCAATCTGTAAGACTACTACTTCCTGACGTTTCGTTACCAACTGCGGGCAGCAGTGAGTCAATGACTGGCTGCCAGGCTATGGAGGTCCCAACATTGCCTGTCCATGATTTATTTGGCTCTGGGCAAAAAAATGGTTCAAATGGCTCTGAGCACTATGGGACTTAACATCTCAGGTCATCAGTCCGCTAGAACTTAGAACTACGTAAACCTAACTAACCTAAGGACATCACACACATCCATGCCCAAGGCAGGATTCGAACCTGCGACCGTAGCGGTCGCGCGGTTCCAGACTGAAGCGCCTAGAACCACTCGGCCACCGGCGGCCGTCCATGACTTATTTCCAGTATGATAATGAGTTTCACGAACAAACAGACGGCGTGGCCATGGGCAGCCCTCTGAGTCCAGCTGTTGCTAATCTTTTCATGGATTTTTTTTGAACAGTAAGCACTGCAGTCGGGCAGAAAAAGTCCTTGAAAGTGGTGTCGGTACGTGGATGGGACTTTTGTGATATGGAATCACAGTAGAGAGGAACTGTACGGTTTCTTGGTGTATCTGAATAGTATTAATCCAAAGATACAATTTACTATGGAGAAACAGAGAAATGGCAACTAAATTTTTTGGACGTATCAGCAATTAAACAGGCAATGGGATTCTAGGGCATAAGGTGTATACAAAAGAAACACACATCGACTATTACCTCCATAAGCATTCGAACCCTCATCCCAGGAAGAAGAGAGGTGTCATTAAAACATTGGTGGACAGAGCTAGTAAGTTTATTTTCAAGTTGATCTAAATCATTTACGAATGGCTGTTAAGAAAAATGGATACGCCGACAACGACATCGAGCGAGCACTTCATCCCAGAAGAAAAGTATGTGACAACATGCAGCAACAACTGTCAGCTGGAAAAGTTTTTCTTCCATTTATTCACAATATTACGGACTGAAAGTTTTGGCCAACCGAACACAAAAGGAACTGTAGACTGGGATATACCGACAAATCAGCTGTACCGAAACATGTTTTTAAGGAAGGTGGTCATGAAATAAAATTTAGTGAGACAAGCGTGTTAAGGTACGTTGTCCAAGACGCGACGCACACTAGCGACTGCGACGGGTCGCTACGTGACGTCAGAAGCTGCCTGCTGGCGCATGCGCAGTTCGAGTTTGGGATGCGACGCGCGACTGTTGCGACAGCTGCCGCAGCACTGCACCAGTGAGCACTGTTGCGACGGAAGTCGGACGACACAAAGACGTACGGCAGCCAGAAAGATGTCGAGCCAGTCAAGGAAAACTGAAGTGAGCCACTCACAGGATGTGATGCTCTGTGAGCTGGTCTCGCAGCATCCTTGCCTTTACGATTTGAAGAACCCTAAATATAGAGACACTATGTTCAGAGACAGAATTTGGGAAGAAATTGGTGCACAGTTGAAACTGGCAGGTGAGTGAAATATATAATATTTTCCCATTAATGCAAATTTTTCAAGCCTGTTATGAAAATCAGTATAATCCATGCAGGTGTAGAATTAGAACGATGAAAATGAACTTGCAGGTCAATTTTCGCATTACTCTTTTTTGTGACGATAAAAATTGAAAACGGCAAGTACATTATAAAATGAACAATCTAAAGTACAACAAGAAAGTTACATTTTACAACACCTTCACTTTGAAAGTAAACGGTAGATTGGTGTCGTGATGATACCTTCTAGTTGTGAAAAACCACCACCAGATTGTTGTAAAGCTTTCTGTAATCAATAGATGTTCGTTTTTGAGGAAGGCGTTTCTCAACAGATTTCGCAAACAGTATGCTGCAATAAGTAATTTGTCACATTCACTTCAATTCATTGGTAGAAGATGGTGCTCAAAAAACTTGTGCCAAAAGTGCACAACTGTTTTACAAGGCCCTTCTGGTCTGACACAGTTCACAATTGAAATTCGTCTTTTGTAAATCCTGGAGTCATCTTTTGAGTGCAGCTTGGCAAGATTAAATGTTCATGTCATCCATAACGATGTATGCTGTCAGAATATAAGAATATGGAAGTTCATTTGGATGGGAATAAAGAGTCAGTCGGCTATGAAAGTTGCCTTAGCTTGTTCCAAAAGTTTCTGCATGGGAGAAACTGACAAGTATAATTTGGGGAAATTTTGTGAACAAGCACGGACATTATTTCTTCCACATTCCTGCCAGTCTATACTGTAGACGTTCAGAATGAAAATTCTAGAGATGTTTTAGGTGTAACCCTATCTTGTTGTCAAAGAACTTAAAACAATGCAATGACGCTAGCGTGCGCTTATTGTTAATAAACTTATCTTTCATTGGAATTTTAGGTGAAATGAGCAAAAACAGATGGAGGAATATTCGGGACTCGTATCAGAGAAATAAACGAGAAAGAAAGCTTGGAACAGGTTGAGATGCCCCAGCAAAACCAAGAAAATGGGTTCTGCTTGATCACTTGGCTTTAAGAAACCATCATTTCGTGGCATTTTAAATGAAATTGTCAAGAGCATATGGAGAAATATTAGTAACTCATACTGGAGAAATATATGACATAAAATGGTTTCATTAGGTCCAATCGTGTCAGCGAAACAAAACAAATGCATTCTCTATCGTGTGATGACCACACGATTCTCGTTGCGCGTCGACAGAACTGGCGGCTAGTCGCGACGCTCCAGGAGATATATGAGCCCAAATCTCGGAAACTGAGATCGATATCATTCTGATCTCAACTTTAAAAATAATTTCGATATGTTAGCTTCTTTTCATCGGCAATGATGTATGGCCTAATGTGAACCATACGCAAAGTAGCCAGCGACCACATTTTTCACTGTACACAATTCAAATTTTATGCAGTAGGTTACTTGTAAATTAAGTATCGGAATAACTGTGACGAATATCGGAAAAATAGACACCTCATTATCAAGCTGTGATGTGAAACTGTAAGATTCGCTTACATCAATTTTTTGTGCTTTTTACTTTCCTCACAATCGATAGAGAAGTAATATACAGCGAAAAAAACACGCAAAACTGGAAGAGATACTTTTCAAGTTTTTAAAGTAAAAGGAGAATCTGTATCGAAAAACTAACTCTGGGAGCCGATGTAACTTTGTTGCATTAACATACAGTATTTTTTACAGCAAGAAAATTGGAATTCTTATTTTTCTTATGTATTTGAATCCGCCGCCGCCGACCGTAGCTTGGGAAACAGCGACGACTCCTGTCGTGTTGCGGCCGTGTCGCCGTCTGCCAGGGTGGGAAAAGAGGAGGGGGCAGCGTCGCAGTCGCAGCCAACTGTCGCGTCTTGCACAACGTAACTTTAGCCAGAACATCTATTATTATGCACGTATGTATAGGAAAGCTATAGAAATTCTGGAACACCACAATGATTTCAACACAAAAGAGGACGGCTTAAAGTTAGACAGGATATTGTGGTCGACTTTGTTCCAATGATGTGACGATCGATTACATTCATTCAAGAATAATGATGTTAGTCAGAGAGAGACTTATAGTCTGCCCCACGTGACATATGTTGGTTCCCTCTATGCACACTATATAAACGGGAAATCCATGGCCTGGCAGCCATCGTTTACTCACCTCCGAAGATGTTGGCTGCAGTAGGCAACGAAACGTCAGGAAGAGGTAGTTTTACAGATAGACATCTGAGATCAGAACTTTTAATTCATCGCTACCCTTACTACCTCACAGGAGCTATCTACTTAAATTTCACTACAAAGTAAACTACTTCGAACAGCAATGAACACTACACCACCAAATGTATTTCATCTATTCTTTGTGAACATGCTTAGGTCTCTTCAAAAATTTCAGCTGAACTTATTTAAATACCTATAATAACGATTTGAGATGCAGTGCTTTCTGTTAGCACTTTGAGCCCTCGTTCTTTTCTAATGCAACTACGACAATTTACAGCTACGATACTTAATGTGTTGTATCTACCCTCTTTCAGTGTTCTACTTGCAGCCTTTGAAACTGAAGCACTTTCTGCACTTACCAAAGACCCTCTAATTTAAAAAAAAAAAAAAAAAGCCCAGTCCCCTCTACACATCCGCATACTCGTGGAACTGCTTCCTTTGTGTAGTTGACTCCTGAGCCATTTAGCTGAATCCGTAAACCCACCACCTTCTGACGCTAGTTGGGGAATCTGCAACATACACAGCTGGAGAACTGTCTGGGACTCTGATTCAGACTTCACTCCACTCTGTATAAAAGAACCACCTTCAGTTCTGCCCATGATGCTTCAGATGGTGAGCTCTGCCTTCATCTCGCACACAAGACTGGCAGTCATTACTAGCCAGTCACCTGAAACCTGAGAGAACCTCTTCCAATCCAATGTGGCACATATTGTTAGCACCAACGTGAGCCACCACCAACTGCTGGCTATTCCATGTCTTTCATGGCATCCAGAAGCACTCATTTCTTATCTGTAAAGACCCCTCCCAGTATGCACATTGGATTCCTTCCCCTCCTATACAGTCATTTCTCTAAATGGTGCCATTACACACCTAACACCGGAGCTTCCAATCACCAGTAATACTACCCTCTGTCCTGTCTTGCACACTGAGAGGCTTTCTCTGGAACATGGCAAGCGACTTCATCTGGCTCATGGATTTCATCAGCCATAGACAGAAATCAAATTCTTCATCAGACGAACTGAGCAGGCTATCCGATCAGCAACATGGAAATTCTTTCACTGCCACCCACACGCTGGAATGACTTCCCACTCGACCACAAATGAGAGGTTCAAATGGCTCTGAGCACTATGGGACTTAACATCTATGGTCATCAGTACCGTAGAACTTAGAACTACTTAAACCTAACTAACCCAAAGACAGCACACAGCACCCAGTCATCACGAGGCAGAGAAAATCCCTGACCCCGCCGGGAATCGAACCCGGGAATCCGGGCGTGGGTAGCGAGAACACTACCGCACGACCACGAGCTGTGGACTAAGTGAGAGGTCAATCTCAGTATAGGCAGTACCCAAGGTGACCGCAGCAGTGGACCAATTGGTGGACAACACTACCTGGAGCTGTGAGCGAAGAATCACCAACTTCATTCACATCTGAACATAGCAATTACTATATCTGTCCTTACCAGAGTTGGCATGGTAAATAAACAGACATATACGAAGTATAGGAGTTGAAGGTAAGGAACACAGACAATATTTAAAATAAGTCGCTTCTTATGAAAATATGTCAGCTCACAGTACTCTGATGTACTACTGCTGCTACTATGAGTGCTTCCACTGGATTGGGCGATGTAAGTGCTGCAAGTAACACAAAACAAAGGAGTGATGCAATTCAGCCAGTGGTTCTATGGACCACACAGTTTATAAAGCTTATAAATGTGCCTGATAAATACACACATGTGCACAAAATACGGGATTTGAAGCAAAATAACAATAATAATACCATTACAACTATAATAGTAGTACATGTCGCGAAAATATACTTACAGCAATTGATAAATAATTCGCTCACTTGTGACAAACATCAAAGGATAAGGACGTCAAGTCATGCATCAAAAGTCCCCATTGTGAGCCAATTTAAGTATTAATGCTGACGAACAGAGAAAATGAGCAAATAAGCTTCTAAGAAACACTATATGCTTTCCTTGCAGCAAAGGTGAAGTCGTTGCAGCAGCAGGCATCTGGTGTCAACATAATGCTGTTCAATCAAACCTACTGTTTGAATACCAGTGGGTGTAAGCATGTTACTGTCAGTGTAATATCGAATAGGGAGTTCTAGTATGTGGAATTTCTTGAAAACCATCGATTTAGTGATGAAAAAGTAATATTCGCTTTGCATCAATGACACTGACAATGCAATGTCTCAAAGCAGATGTCAGCCTTGTTCCACAGAAAAGTTTGTTCCCCCCTGATGTTACCAGGTGATCATACCATTTCTGTAGGGGATAGAGTTGGTACAGTTAAAATATTTAACAACAGAGGGAGCACAGATCTACAGGAGCTGATTTTTAACATTTTAATGAAATGCGGTACAGGATGAGCTAGAGTGTTGGCAAAGATGGCAGTCACATATACTACAAGTAATTTACTGTCGATAGCTTGCCAAAATCTCCACTCATTGGAAACTACCATAGCTCGACTCCATGATTCATTCTGTGCATTGATGGAAGTCGAAATGTATGAATCATCATTACCAGATGTGGGCACTGAATTACGATCTAATTTAAGTTTGTTTATATACCCAGCTGTAAGCAAGAGTTTATAAAAACCCTCCATTTCAAAGTACATAAACAGTTACCACTATAACCAAGTGGACGAAACAGTCTCACCACAAGGGTTTTTAAATGACTGGTCCTGCAGTGATGAAGGTAGAAACCTGAAGAACGAGACGAATGGACCATTACTTCCTGATATTAGAGGTGCTTTGGTTATTGGGGTTTCATGCTGCGGAAAATAATTACTTTTTACACTGTTGACATATCCTGTGGGAGTCCACTTAGAGCATGTATATATTTTTCAAAAATTCTGTTTCAATCAAAATATCAGCTACTGCAGGAGATTTTGGATGGAGTTAAGGTACTAACATACTAAACTGCCAGCAAAAGCAGTGATATTCCAACACCTGAAAACGTAAAACCAAACAGCATACTCATTTTTGGCCACATCTCTGTGGAAAATCAGGATATCCGCCGACATTTCTGCTTAGCTCGCCACATGGAAGTGAATATAATTTATTTGAGTGAGACATACTTAAGCATACCAAAGCTGTTGGTCTGGGATACACCAACCTTATAACAATCGAACAGGACAATCTGAATTTAAAGCATATTTTCCAAGTACATGTACGAACTGACATGGCACTCAATGAATTCGTTATATGTGAGGATTGCTGGAGTAACTCTCAGTATAGCTTGCTGGTTACAGATGAAACTACTAAATTGAATGAGAGTCAAAACTTCAAAATGATTCTTCAAAAAGGCAATGCACCAAAACGCACCTGTCAGTATATTGTACACTATGTACAAATTTACACATGTGTTGCACATTCATTCAGAGGATGCAAAGCACGTGTGTTCGACAAAAAAATGGAGGTAATCAACACTAAAGTAATGGAACTGAATGTCTTGTCAAGGAAGGTGCTATGAATGGTGAGGTGTTGATTGCTCAAATTCAGCAATATGACCTGTGTGTCAACGAGAAAATTGAAGGAGTCAATGTAAAATCAACGCATATGTGGAACAAGAATGTGATAGCTAAGGCACTGCACGCCCATTACCACCGACTGTCTCAGAATATACGTAAGTTGTAAACTGTCTCAAAAATGGATTAGTATGCAGCAGCATGTTGTCAAAGAAGTGTAATGTTAAAAACTGGGGTGTGGAAGACAATTTGACAGAAGTTACTTTCGTGAAAGTTAGGTCAACTGCAACGAGACCAGTGTCCCTCAGCAACATTTAAGCCAGTAACTGACAGGCTGAAAGAGCTGTCATGGACTATGGATGAAACCAGAAACAGGAGGAGGAGGAGGAGGAGGAGTGCCGAGTTAAGAAAAAACATATGAGGTCATCAGGGCAATACCGTATTTGTTAGGTAAGCACTCAATATGTTTAACCAAGAAGGCAATAAGAATTGGGAACAAGGAATTTGAAAGATTGCCTAGGCTGTTACAGTTAATAATTTTGAAAATGTCGACTGTTAAAAATATACCCTGAAACTATAAAAACATGTGGTCCAATATCACATATGACCAACGCATGTAAAACCCCAAAAGGATGAATGGAAGTCTCATAGAGCGACAAATACAGGATTTTAACTGAACCAGCATTAGCAGCTCCACCTAGTGCAGGTAAAATAGTCGAAGTTCAGCCTGAAACACTAAACAGTCTACATCTAGAATATATAAATTACGGTAACTAAATGGAATCATAGATCGATTACGACTGTTTACAGCTTTAGCTGGTGAAGAGATTGCAGATCACATGAACAAAATATTATCGATCTTACCTGGGCTACGAAAATTATGCATCGTCGAGTAAGTGTGGAGAGAGTTGTTCATGAGCTTTACAGACCTGCATGCAGAATATATCTGATAATACGAGGAATGGATTATGCATGGCAGGCTGATCTCTTGGACATGCAAAACTACTTACAATCAAATAATGGCGTCAAGTACGAGGTGTGGCTAGAAAAAAACCGGACTAGTACTGGTGAAACAATAAAACGAATGCAATAAGGCTAAAAGTCGCGTAGCCTGTCACGTGACTCTCGCTCCGCCTACTGCTCGAGTTTCATCTGCCTCCTGCACTCAGTCTGCCCGTGGCGTCTGTTTTAAGTAGTTGACGTTTTGTCTGTGCGTCGGAAAATGTTGAGTGTACGGAAAGAACAGCGTGTTAACATCAAATTTTGTTTCAAACTAGGAAAATCTGCAAGTGAAACGTTTGTAATGTTACAACAAGTGTACGGCGATGATTGTTTATCGCGAACACAAGTGTTTGAGTGGTTTAAACGATTTAAAGATGGCCGCGAAGACACCAGTGATGACACTCGCACTGGCAGACCATTGTCAGCAAAAACTGATGCAAACATTGAAAAAATCAGTAAACTTGTTCCTTGTCAACTCCTGTTAACTCAGACACTGGTCTGATTGTTAAACGGCGATCTTGTCGAACAAGTTTACCGATTTTTTCAATGATTGCATCAGTTTTTGCTGACAATGGTCTGCCCGTAAGAGTGTCATCACTGGTGTCTTCGTGGCCATCTTTAAATCGTTTAAACCACTCAAACACTTGTTGTAACATTACCAACGTTTCACTTGCAGATTTTCCTAGTTTGAAACAAAATTTGATGTTAACACGCTGTTCTTTCTGTACACTCAACATTTTCCGACGCACAGACAAAACGTCAACTACTTAAAACAGACGCCACGGGCAGACTGAGTGCAGGAGCCAGATGAAACTCGAGCAGTAGGCGAAGCGAGAGTCACGTGACAGGCCACGCGACTTTCAGCCTTATTGCATTCGTTTTATTGTTTCACCAGTACTAGTCCGGATTTTTTCTAGCCACACCTCGTACGTTCTCCCAGTCACAGACACATTCCAATTTCGCTTGGGCCTTACCTTTGAATGTAAAGACAGGGAAGGAGGTTTGAGAGGTTTCTGAACAGTTGTTGCAGACAGGACTAAATCGACTGTCCATCAACCTTGAAGACATATGATGGAAGTGAATTTTACGATAGACATTTCAAAGCAGAATTTGAATTAAGTGGGATAAACCACTACTCAACATTCCCATATTTGGAAACTAGTATTACCAAATGGTTGAACTGGACCATCAAAAATGGAATGTGGAAGCAATTTAATCTTCAATGTATGTGCAAATGGCTGAACATACAGCCAAAAATCATCGACGAGTATAATCGCATTATTCACCACAGAATTAAGAGCAAACCTATTGAAGTCACAAAGGAATTACAGCAGGGCTTAACAACTGGCCGGTTTTGAGCACGAGTACTCGCGTGTGCTCAGGCCCGTGATCGCGAGCAGGTGCAAGGTCGCGGAGTAGGGAGGGAGGGGAGGGAGGGGAAATGCGCGCGCACGTTTGAATAGGGCCGCAGCGTGCCTATTGAATTCGCGCCGACTGTGTAACGTTTAAAGTACTACGATCAGCTCTAACAGTCACTTCGCTGGTTAAGAATCATGTCAATTCGCCGTTGTGTAACCCCAACCATGCTTTCGCAGTTGAACCCCCACTGGGAGGAATTGTATCTGTTTACAGAAAAAGATGGTGTTGCAAAATGTTTAGCATGTCACAAAACGCTGAATTCTTTTAGGAAATTGAATTTGCAGCGACATTATATGTCGTACCACGCCAAAGACTACGGAAGAGGAAAATGTGATGGACCAGATCGTGCACGGGAAGTAATTAAACTTAAAAGGAAGCTATCCGAAGAAGATCTGGACGACGAAGGAAAAACAACTGAGGCAGCTCTCAGAGTGAGCTACAAAATTGCTTTGCTTTAAGCAAAATCCCTGCGCCCCTTCACTGATGGCGATTTAATAAAAGAATGTTTGGTAGTTGCAGCAGAACATTTGTGTCCATCTCAAGTTGAACAGTTTCGGATTGTGCCATTATCTAACATGACCATTATGCGTCGCACACAGGACATGGCAGACGACGTCCATAGCCATCTTGCAAATATCTGTAAAGATTTTATGGCGTATTCTCTAGCTCTGGACGAAAGTGTTGATATCACTGGAACAGCGCAGCTTGCCATATTTATTAGAGGTGTTAATAGAGATCTTCAGGTGAAGGAGGAGCTCCTCGATGTAGTAGGAGGTGATATTTTAAGTAGTGTTGAAGAAAGTGTTGAAAATATAGGATTGTCGTGAAATTCTTTAGTTTCAGTGTCTACAGACGGTGCACCAGCGATGACAGGGAACAAATCAGGTTTCGTTGCGCTGTTGAAGGAGAAAATGCAAAAACTGGCCATGCCGAATAAAATAAGGGGCGTTCAGTGTGTGATCCACCAGGAAAACTTATGTGCAAAGAGTATCACTCTAAAAAATGTGATGAGTGTTGTTGTTCGTACAACCAATTATATAAGGAAGCATGGGCTACAACACAGGCAATTTAAAAGCTTTCTTGAGGATGTAGAAAGCCAGTATGGTAGCCTGCCTTATTAATGAGATAAATATGTTCATGGAAATAAATAACATGTGTGTTCCTGAATTGAAAGAGCCTTCATGGAACTGTGATCTCGCGTCCTTAGCAGATTTAACTAGCCATCTGAATGCTTTGAACATTTCACTACAAGGTAAAGATCTGCTAATTACTCATTTCATAGATAGAATACGAGCTTTTAAAATGAAATTTACACTTTGGGTGAGTCAGCTGGAAACAGGAAATCTAGCTCATTTTCCTAAATTATCATCCATGCAAGATGTTCACAAAGATTGTGAACGTTATTCACATAGTTTAGTTGCCTATAAGGAAGAATTTGATCAACGCTTTCAAGATCTGACAGCACTAGACAGTGATTTTGATCTGTTCTCCTCTCCATATTCAGCGAATATTGAAGAGATTCGTCCCGAGCTGCAACTAGAAATTATTGACCTGCAGTGTGACAGAGAATACAGAGACAAATTTCAGAACAAGAAAAACATTTTGGAATTCTACAGACACTTCCCTCAGGATAGATTTCCTTGTTTGCACAAACTGGCGGCTACAATAATATCAGTGTTCGGTTCCACGTATGTTTGTGAACAACTGTTCTCTGCAATGAAATGTAACAAGACGCGCCTGAGAAACGCATTGTCTGATCGAAATTTAAACTGCTCGCTGCGCCTACAATGCGCAAGAACATTACTTCGAACATAGACGCAATTGTAAAGGGCAAAAAGTACAAGGTAACCGAGAATCCCACACTTCAGTGACACCTTTTATTGTGTAACAGTTCACAAATTAATACGAATGTAGATGCATACACTAAGTAAAATTATGTGGCACGTGTACATTCTCCTTTATTTGTTTCATTTGTCGCAGTAATAATTCGTGAGTGATATCCCTGTGGGTGGCCACGGATTTACATTGACCGGCGGCAGCCGTTGTGTGCCCCACGTGACTTTCCCCACTCTCCGCTCTGGTCCGGTAGTGGGGGTAGCGTGCTCGCGCTGCTCAGTGCTCGCGCCTTGCTGCTCACAGCTTGCTCCGCGAGCACGTATGTTGTGAAGCCCTGAATTACAGGAAAGCTTTGAACCCATTATGTTCCTCACAGAGCAGGTCATATGATGTCAAAGGAACAGGGCATTGATGAAATGGCTTAGTTTCTCATCAAAGCTCAACAGCTGAGTGAACACCCACAATTTGCTATGTAATTCGAAAAGCAAAGCTGAAACCATGCAGTAGTGTGACATGAGTGCTACGAAACGTATCAACAAAGTTGGAGGTGGTATTCTCGAGAATCTGCCATCAGAACTGTGTATCTCTGGATACAATTTCTGTGGAGCTGGAACAAAACTAAAATAGCACCTAGCTTATGGTGATAAGGGCTTTAAGGGGATACGGAATCGGATTTTGGGTTAAAAAATCGAATTTTTTTTATTGGCATATTATATTCTGCCATGTTTCCTCTTTAAAATGACGTATCATACATAGCTCTACTACAATTATAACTACTTTATTTTTATATATTTGTGAGATCGGGTATTGCGCTTTAGTTATACACGTCTCTCGTGGCTGACCATGAACTTTTTGGCAGTACCTTTAAAGTGACATGAATTCAAATATCCCGGTTTCCAGCGACTATTTATACACTAGTTGCCCGAAAATGTTTATCTCTGGTTTCCTCAAGTTACTCTTTGACTTTGTGGCGGGACTGTTTTGTAAATAGTGTGATATAAGAAAGTAGTTGTTGTTGAGTTATTTCGTATTTAGTGCTTCATTTTTCGCAGTGAAAATGCCTAGAGCTAAAGCAAAAGTATTTAAAAAGCGTGTGAACTGGCAAAAGAAAAGAAATAATGATTCATTAGCAAAGCAAAGCAGTTCATCATCATCACTGTTGGAAAATGTGAATCCACTTATTACTGATTTGCCGAACGAACTTACACCAAATGAAAACAGTGCTTCTCATAAAAAACTAAGAGATTTGGAAGAGAAATATAATTTACTTGATAGAGGGAATGAAGTTTTTGAACTCATTGATACGAATATATTGTGTGAAGCTCTTGAAAACAGTTTGTGCTGCAAAAAATGTCATGGAAACGTTTCTCTGAAAGTAGAATCCCATGTTGGCCTGGCTGCCCAGTTTAATTTAATATGCAGTGTTTGTAAATACAGCTGTAAGTTTCCAAGTTCGGTTTCAGTAACTGTAAATAATGGATACAAGAAAACTGAACTTTATAGTGTAAATATTAGGTTAGTTTATGGATTGCGAGCAATTGGTAAGGGCAAAGCAGCTGGTGATATGCTATGTGGTGTTCTAAATCTTCCAAGTGCACCTTCAAAGTTTGAAGCTTACAATTATGTACTAGGATCTGCAGTTGAAGATGTAGCACAGAAGTCAATGCAGGTTGCTGTGGAAGAAGCAGTGGAAGAAAATGACGGCAGTCGTGACCTCACAGTGGCGTTTGATGGCACTTGGCAGAAAAGGGGCCACACCTCCAACAATGGTGTTGTAACAGCAACTAGTGTTGATACTGGCAAGGTTATTGATGTTGCAATAATGTCTAAATACTGTAGGTGCACAGGCAGGCTGAAAAATGAACACAGTGATGACTGTATTGCTAATTATTATGGTAGTAGTGGTGGCATGGAGGTTGCTGGGGTGAAGAAAATTTTTCATCGCTCTTCACAGTGGTATAATGTTCGCTATGTCAAATATCTGGGAGATAGTGACTCTAAAGCATTCAAAGAAGTTTTGGAAAGCAAACCATATGGGAACAGTGTAAATATAAGCAAACTTGAATGTATAGGACATGTGCAGAAGAGAATGGGTGCCAGGCTGAGAAGGTTAAAATCAGTTATGAAAGGGAAAAAACTAGATGATGGGAAAACCTTGGATGGCAGAGGAAGATTGACTGATTCCATAATAGACCACATTCAGAACTGCTATGGCCTTGCAATCAGGCAAAATACAGGCAATCTTGAAGAAATGAGGAGAGCTATATGGGCTTTATATTTCCACACTGCATCCACGGATGAGCATCCACAACATGGTTTGTGCCCCAAAGGTGAAAACAGCTGGTGTAAATACAATAGGGGACTAACAACAGGAGAGAAATACATTCACCACCACAGTCTACCATCAGCCATCATGGCAGAAATAAAGCCCATTTTCAGAGATCTGGCTGACAGAAGTCTTCTGATGAAATGTCTTCACGGAAAAACGCAGAACCCCAACGAGTGCTTGAATAGTGTGATATGGCATCGTCTCCCAAAAACAGTGTTTGTCGGAATTAATACACTACATTTTGGTGTGTATGATGCTGTGGCAACCTTCAATCTTGGAAATATAACTAAATGCCAGGTCCTTCAAAAGTTGGGTATGTGTGTTGGTTCCCGTACGGTACGTGCTATGTTCTTTTTAGATCAGCACAGACTAAGGCATGCTGATAATATAATCAAGACATTAGTGAAAAAAGCAAGACAGGTGCAGAGGGGTGCCAAAAGAAGACTTGAAGATGATTATGAAGACTGTGAAGGGGGTATTAGCTACGGATCAGGAATGTTTTAATCTTCTTTCTCCGTTTCCCGTAAGTTTACTTTTTACTTCATCTAGGAACATTATCTCAGGTACTGGTCAACCTAGAAGTCTGAAATATTTATGACGTAGTGACATAGGTCCCTATTACATACTGAAACAACGATTTTTTAATTACTTGATTTACAAAAGACTTAGGGGTGATAGTCTAGTAAAAAGCGATGGAAAAAATTTACTTAAAAATAAATGTACAATATCTCTGTAATAAAATACTTTGACAATAAACTGTTGTTTCAGTATTGTTGTAACATATGAATGCACATACAGTAAAATTTTTACCTCTCTGTCTCCAGTAGTTTGTGAGAAAATGTTCCCTATAGTAGGCATATATTAACATTGCGGGGATAGGTGATTCCGTATCCCCTTAATGCATTGGACAATGTATACAAAGTGCACATCATTGCCTACACTACAAAGATCACTGTATTGCAGAGCAAATATTCATTGATAAGGCTACACAGGTGTGTCAAGGGACAGATATTCATGCAGCACAAGCTATTTCTGAATATATGGTTGATAAGGCAATGTTTGCTCGAACTTAAATTGGATACTGGACTAACCTTCAAGCATTCCTGAATTCAGTTCACTGTATACTAAAGAAGAAGAAAAACCTATGGGATATTTAAAAATTGGTGACCGCTGCAAAAGGTGCCTTTAGGCAGAAAGAAGGAAGGAAATGATGTGTTAAAACGCCCACGTTCCTACAAGTATCAAAGACATCTGATGGAATAATTCTGTTTCTGATACCTGCATTTGCTGGGCTGTCAGCTACTGGTTTCATTAGCTAGGAGAGCTGATATAATTCAAGCAGTACAGAACGCCCGAAAAAGCGAAAAGTAATTACAAGCAGCTGAAAGTCATAGTATGACCATGGAGGCCATTGCTATAGGTAAAGGCCTATATTTACATGGCTTCGGTTGTACATGAAGGCCCACAGAAATGATACTGGAAAAAAGGATTAATAACACAGATCTGGTTAAACTCGTCAGCAAACTTAAAATCACGAGATTTTACAGCGTGTTTATAAAGGATACATTGCCTAAGACAATGTGGAAATCCAAGAAACATGGAACTGTCAATTTAGATGTTGTTTGGGGTATGGAGCTCTTGGTGATTTAAGGCCACCTGAAGAACTGTATTGTCACTTCACCAATAGGAACCAGCTGATGTACAATGTTCGACGCTACCATGACTTCAGTTCATACCTCTGAGGATATTTCTGCATGATATTTTTCCTGAAAATTGCATAAAAACAAGCAGTATGCAAGTCTCCACGTCATTTGAATCTGCGATGAAACTATGTTCACTCTAATCCTAATTGGTTTAAATTGAAAGCAAACTACTTTCCTCCAATATATGTGCAGGGGGTAGCGATGTACAGCACTGACTGGCTGGAAACATACGAAAGCATAGCTAACGTCACTGAATTAATAATAAATTGCATCTAGAGAATTGGGAAGTTGTGTCAATGCCTCTTGGCACTTGCAACACTGAAAATTCATATGTATACTTGAAACGTTTTGTTAAGGGATTTGAGGTATGAGGTGAAGGCAAACGTTAATATGTTTAAATCAAAGATAGAAACAAAACACATTGCGGACTTCAGTCACAAATATTTAATAGGATGGCTACTAGGTTTCTCAGAGGGACAAGTGATGGTACATAATACTGATAAAATTTTTGAGTTATCAACTGGTGAACCGACTGCCAGTCAGTACAATTCGTGTAGAGTGTAATATTGTAAAGAATTTTGTACCTCGACGACAGATTAGTCCATATTATTTATGCATTTTTTCCTATAGTGAGTCTTGCTTACAAAAGTGAAGAAAATGACGTCTACAATGAATATGGGCTGCTACATGAAGCCAAGGTGGCGAAGGGTTCACAACCATCAGGAATGTGGCAGGTACTGTGAAATTAAGCTGCAAAGCAGAAGCCAAAAGTGAACTCCACGAGGTAACTGAGATGAATGGCATGACCCATACTAGAAGGCAAGGGAGTCATGGAATAAGAGGGAATAAGATGAGTGGTCAGGCGCCAAAGAGAAACGGCATGCCTATCCACTGAGGAGGACATCATGCCAGTATGACTAGTTGTTCAGCATCTTCTGCATAGACTCTCAACCGGGCTCGTGTAAAAGCCACCAGTGGTGAAACATGTTCCATGATGGTGGAGTGTGTTAAGACAGCAAATGATGAACAGAAGTGCAGAGGAATGAACTAAACACCCATAATCTACTTATGAATGGACATGGGATTTTAAAAAAATGGAGGAGGGTGGTCTGATCCGCTCCCCTGGAAGTACCACTTAGGAGATGTAGGACACTGAGGAACTGGGTACCATGTACAGCCAGGTAAGAATACATGGGAGGACCAAGTAAGTTTCCTATCAGATATTAGCAACAGGAATTTTCTAGTTTCAATGAATGGAAGAACGAAAGGTGCAAGATGTAAAGATGGTGTAAGAAACTCATTACACAGCCAAATATTCATACAAAAGGTTTTGGCAGTGGAAAAGTGAAAGCCACTGTCCATGCTTCACGAGAAAAGAAGATAGGAACGACGCTGAAGACGTCACACAAGGAGACACGTTTGTGTGGAACTGTAACAGAGTTTAAAATCCTTGGCGAAAAGGGAGCTGAGACGCCTGTTGGGTGATTCCATAATATGGTTGCTTGGGATAGCAAAGACAATGATACCCAGGACGAGCATTCAGGCAACCCGTTTTCGTGGATAAATGTGTGTGACAAGTCAAACCATATAAACCTTGAGACCACTTTGCCCCATTTACTAGAGGAAGTTTTGAAAGACAGACAGCTTATAAAGCCCCACATGTACGGACTACAGATACCAGCCCTCCAGCAGATGTATCAGGACGATGGTTCAAAATGTGGAGAGCGTATCTCCCCAAGCGAATCATATCGCTGCATGCCTCAGTCCACCAGGGACCAAGACACACTACAGTAAACTTGAAGTGCACGGTATGGAACATCCTTCGGTGGTAAGGATAACATTTGGAAGATACTTTACGTGGTCTTCACAGCTGTGTGAAGGTCGTGAGGGAGGGGTATAGCCTCCAGTCGGCCTTAGGATGTCAAAGTTAGCGTAAGGAGGGCTATGCGTGAAGTGTTCAGTGAGTTCGAAAGTAAAATTCTATGTACCGATTTGACAGAAAACCCTAGGAAGTTCTGGTCTTACGTTAAATCAGTAAGTGTATCGAAAAAGCATATCCTGACACTCTGGGATGATGATGGCATTGAAACAGAGGATGACACACGTAAAGCTGAAATACTAAACACCTTTCTCCAAAGCTGTTTCACAGACGAAGACCGCACTGCAGTTCCTTCTCTAAATCCTCGCACGAACGAAAGTATACCTGACATCGAAATAAGTGTCCAAGGAATAGAAAAGCAACTGAAATCACTCAACAGAGGAAAGTCCACTGGACCTGACAGGATACCAATTCGATTCTACACAGAGTACATGAAAGAACTTGCCCCCCTTCTAACAGCCCTGTACAGCAAGTCTCCAGAGGAATGGAAGGTTCCAAATGATTGGAAAAGAGCACAGGTAGCCCCAGTTTTCAAGAAGGGTCGTCGAGCAGAAGCGCAAAACTATAGGCCTATATCTCTGACATCGATCTCTTGTAGAATTTTAGAACATGTTTTTGCTCGTGTATCATGCCATTTTTGGAAACCCAGAATCTACTCTGTAGGAATCAACATGGATTCCGGAAACAGCGATCGTGTGAGACCCAACTCGCTTTATTTGTTCATGAGACCCAGAAAATATTAGATACAGGCTCCCAGGTAGATGCCATTTTCCTTGACTTCCGGAAGGCGTTCGATACAGTTCCGCACTGTCGCCTGATAAAGTAAGAGCCTACGGAATATCAGACCAGCTGTGTGGCTGGATTGAAGAGTTTTTAGCAAACAGAACACAGCATGTTGTTCTCAATGGAGAGACGTCTACAGACAAAGTAGCCTCTGGCGTGCCACAGGGGAGTGTTATGGGACCATTGCATTTCACAATATATATAAATGACCTAGTAGTGTCTGAAGTTCCATGCAGATGATGCTTTAGTATACAGAGAAGTTGCAGCATTAGAAAATTGCAGCGAAATGCAGGAAGATCTGCAGCAGATAGGCACATGGTGCAGGGAGTGGCAACTGACCCCTAACAGAAACACATAATGTATTGCGAATACATAGAAAGAAGGATCCTTTATTGTATGATTATATGATGGCGGAACAAACACTGGTAGCAGTTACTTCTGTACAATGTCTGGGAGTATGTGTACGGAACGATTTGAAGTGGAATGATCATATGAAATTAATTGTTGGTAAGGCGGGTGCCAGGTTGAGATTCATTGGGAGAGTCCTTAGAAAATGTAGTCCATCAACAAAGGAGGTGGAGGTGGCTTACAAAACACTCGTTCGACCTATACTCGAGCATTGCTCATCAGTGTGGGATCCGTACCAGGTCAGGTTGACAGAGGAGATAGAAAACATCCAAAGAAGAGCGGCGCGTTTCATCACAGGGTTATTTGGTAAGCATGATAGTGTTACGGAGATGTTTAGCAAAATCAAGTGGCAGACTCTACAAGAGAGGCGCTCTGCATCACGGTGTAGCTTGCTGTCCAGGTTTCGAGAGGATGCGTTTCTGGATGAGGTATCGAATATATTATTGCTTCCCCCTACTTATACCTCCCGAGGAAATCACGAATGTAAAATTTGAGAGATTCGAGCGCGCACGGAGGCTTTCCCGCAGTCCTTCCTGCGAACCATACGTGAGTGGAACAGGAAAGGGAGGTAATGACGGTGGCACGTAAAGTGCCCACCGCCACACACCGTTGGGTGGTTTGCGGAGTATAATGTAGATGTAGAAATTTGCCAATTGGATTTGCACTCAGGTGGGGTAGGAGTCGGCGCATGGATAGCACACAGGAAGTGATCACTTGAGTATGTGTCAGGTTGATACAGCGCGCACCGCTATCATGTGATCTTGTTTAGAGCACGCGCTATAATCGATTATAGTTCGCTGTTCTAGTGTGGGTGGGGCTCCAGTGGTGATTTGCTATTACGTCACTGGCGTGTGTTCGTGGTGGCTGGCGGAAAGTGAAAGGTAGTCGGTTTCTCGATATTGCACGGAACATGAAGTTCGCTCTGCCTGACCTGCTGGTGACTAGCGCTAAGGTGGTTGTACCTCGCAATATGAGCAGAGTGGTCTGGGGTGGATCAACTCGCCGCTGTGCTGGCCATGCGCTGGTGATTAATTGGCGTCGGGTTACTTGTTCTGCCTGCCTGTCCGATGAGGAGGTCCGGTGGGGTCCTGTGATACTCTGGCCCGGAGACAACCAGTTGCTAAATTTTGGAGTCGTCTGCCAGGTTAGGGTGTGAGCTCGGTTGGCTAGTCAGATATTCTGCTGGAAGCTCCAGCTGCGGTTTCTGAACTTCATTCTGATGTGGGACGGCGTTATTGGAAGTTTATGCTGTGTGTGTGTGACACATCACGATATTCATTGGTACTAATTTATTTACTCAACTGGAGTATCTTTTGTTTATACCGCTGAGTGGGTCGTTACCCACGCGGTCTGCTCAGCGTAACCTTTGGTGGTGCCTGTATGTTCCTTTTTGAAGGAATTCATGTAGGTGGATCCTGTTGCCTGCCCGGAGTTGCGTTCATGTATGGTATATTTGGCATTTGACATATTATGTAAAGTCTGCCTAAGGAAGGCGGTTTTGGACAGTATACGTATAGTGAATTACTTCCACTTAGTATATATGGTCTTCTGGGACCTGAACAACACGATCTCGTCAATTTGGTTTGTGTCACAGCATTTAGTGGTATGTTCCGTATTTTTATCTTACTGTGTTATTATTAACTTGGTGGAATGGTCGCGTTTGGTGTTGTTAAGGCATTTCTAAGACTGTGGTTTGACTATTCATGTGTGCTTGACTTTTATTGTTTTGCTTATTAAGATTTGTGTGTGTTGGCTTCCGGCACCTGTTAAGAGCGCCTGAGTTAACGGTGCTGTGGTTATGATGTGCTGTCGGGATGTTATATTGTTATTCCATTTTTAAATTTTATCTTGTGTTGATATTATCTGTCGTGTGTTACAAAACATAACCAACATGCGTATGTGATGGGCAGTTGTGGGAGGCATGTCGGGGAGCTCTCAGCATTTATTTCGGGGACCGTTTCTAGTGGGAAGGCTCTGAAGTGTGAGAGCTCGGTCATCTGTGATTGTGTTGGGAGTTGCCCTTGCCCTTTGGTTGTATCAAATTATTATTTTGTTATTATACTTATTGGTTGTGTGTTGCGCTTCTTTTATTTTATGGTGCCAAGTGCCATTATCTTTCTCAAACTTCTTTCACATAAAAAATTTTAAATTGTAATGCCAAGTTAACTTATTATTTGATCTTGGTCTGTGGTGTAAAATCTTTTAAAGCACCATTGTAATTTGTTCTTGCAGAATAAATTTCTCTTATTTTATGGTGCCAAGTTGCCATTATTATTATTAATGTTTTTTAGTTTATTGCTGCTCTTAATGTTTTCCGTATTTATGGTGCCAACTGTCATCATTCTTAAAGGTTTTTATAAATGATCTTAAGTTGTATTGCCAAGTTAACTTATTATTGGATTTTGTCTCTTGGCTATACTCTAAAAGCTGTTTGGGGATTATTGGGTGGAAATCCTTGGATAATTGTCCTATAAGAACACACATTCCAAAGATGACAGGTGAGCTGGACAGTGCAGAATGAGAAGTCCAAATGGTAAGAAATGTGCATTGAATCTGAAAGGAACGTGGGTGCTCTAGTGGTAAGAGATGATTCGGAAGGTCAGCTAAGAGGGAACCTCTTGGACAGGTTCTCTAAGAGCCCCAAAGCAGATGGTGGGCAGTGAAGTTGCCAAGCAGCAAAAAGGAGTGAGGGAGCTGACCAATGAGCTACAGTAAGTCTGACTTGGTAACAGCAAATGATGGAGAGGTGTAGATGTTGCAAAGAGAAAAGGTGAAATGAGGAAGGGCAATGCTGATTGCAACAGCTAGCAGTCGCATGTTAAATGAGATGGATGGCCAGCATGGCTCCCACATGAGGTGGAATGCTGTCCTTGGAGGTAAAGGTCACAGAGGACCAGAAAGAAACATGAAACGTCAAATGGGTTGTGAGGTTAATTGTTTTTCTTGGAAGCAGAAAACAAGCGGACACTGCAATTCCAAGAGCAGCTGTAATCCCTCCTGGGATCTAATGCCATGAATTTTCCATTGGAGAAGTCATAATGGGGATTGGGGAAGAGGGAACAAATGAATATTAGTCACCTTGGTGGCTGCTGAGTGCAAGCCTTCAAAAATCCACTGTTACAGGGGGAAGAGGCTGGAGAATCCTGTTCCATGAGATCTACAAACATATTGGCACTCTCTCTGGGTCAGTCTGAATTCCACGGCAGAAAATCGGTAGGCAGTGGGCACCAGCAAAATGGAGGTCAGCCAGATAAGGGTACATATGCCAACACCACTGAAGTGGATCTCCAAGTCAGGGAAGGAGAAGACCATTTGTTTTTGTTAGAGTTCTTAGAACTTTCTAGTTGACGGATGAAGAGTATGTTTTTAGCTGTAGAAAGTCTTTGCAGGAGTATTGATTTTGTCCTTTCAGCTTGACAGTTGTGTAGCACATGATTCCGCCACCAAATGTAAAGATCTGATTGCTTGTTGCGTAGCTGTAGTAGGAGACAGGGATGCTATTGTGACCTGTGTGATTTCACTACTGCACACTGACTTGAAGTTGGAAGTCTTGGTGGGCATATCCTCCATTACGCACGGCATAGCAAAAATGGTACTGTAATTGCCAGATGGTAAAATGCACGGATTTTAACTAGCTAACAATTTCAAGTGACAGGGTGGGGTTTGATGGCCTTCACTCAGATCTACTGGGTGCTAGCTCATTAAGACACTTGGGACATTCACGGGATTACATTTGATACAGCAGAGAGGAGGCGAACAGCTGCCCTCGTGAGCATCTCTGCCAAAAGTAACACACTTGGCCATGTTTTGACTGGATACACGATTTATTATAATGTTGACATTTGTACGAACGCATCTGGTTTGGAATGTATGGTTGGACTGTGATTACTTCACAGCCTCCCTTAATCTTTGAGGCAAAAACTACTCGAGCAAATGGTAGAAAATGAGTGCATGTGGGTCCGCAGCTCATGGTCGTGCAGTAGCGTTCTCGCTTCCCGCGCCCGGGTTCGATTCCCGGCGGGGTCAGGGATTTTCTCTGCCTCGTGATGACTGGGTGTTGTGTGCTGCCCTTAGGTTAGTTACGTTTAAGTAGTTCTAAGTTCTAGGGGACTGATGACCATAGATGTTAAGTCCCATAGTGCTCAGAGACATTTGAACCATTTTTGAGTGCATGTGGGCATTAAGTTTGCATCCATCTTTATCATAAATGAGAAAAATTTCACAGAGTCTCCAACTGCAACACCTTCCAGAATAAGGCATGCATTAGCTGTCGCAAAGAAATGACACTCTTCAGTATGTGACACCATGAGGAACCAAGGTGCATTTGGGAGGGCCTTCAAATCTATAGCCTCATTCTGTTTATGTTTATGTTTAGTAGACACACGCTAAGATGGTGATTGATACATTGCAAAAGAATCCCCCATGATTGCCAACATCTCCAATGGCATGCTCTTTCCAACTGGGAACCCCCTCAGAGGGGGATTCACCCACCGTAAATGATTATTCGCACCTCAGGTCACACCCCCCAAACTCCTGACAGAGGGACCAATTGGCAATTGTAAAGGTAACAGCTCAGTCACTCACCCTTCTGGGCCTGACCTGTATCAGAGGGTACATGAGAACCCTACCCATTGACCTGGAGCTGCCAATTATGCATTACCTTGTCACCTGTAATGTGTCTAACGAATGGGACAGCCTTCAGGAACATACCAGGATGAAGGAGAAACAAAAAGAATGAGGATTCACCAGTTAAGTCTTTACAGCCTTACTGAAAGTGGCACCAGCTACTTGTGTTTCTTCTTGATGGTGGCCCGTAAACGACTACAAGCTTGTGCGTTACCTGAGCACCACTGTGGCACCGCATTGAGAGAGGTGTTCACCACTATATTCATTAATCTGAAAGGCTGGGAATCAGCTCCAATTTTTGGATATATAGCCATTCACCCTTTCTTCTAACTTGTTCTACTGCGGTATGATATTAGCTTGTGCCCATCAAGATGAATCTGTTGAATTTAAATGCTTTCATGTGACATTCTGCATTAAACACAATACAGATGCTGATATGCCACCTGAACTTTTATTTTCCTGTGTGGATATCAGACATTTGCTCTATTTATCTAGGAATAGTCACATAACAGTTGTTGCAAAGAATAGTATTAAAGAATCATTACAGTAGTGCATTTTATAACTGAAGTACTGTCACAATTAATAAACAAAAATTTATATTTCTGAAGAAGTTCTGAAGTGAATTATGAAAACTTACCTTGCACTATCAGATGCACATCTTATTGAGGTTTCCACCTGAAATATTTGAAGAAATGGCCAGTGATTTACAACTGATGAGACAGTAAATACATAGAATTCTATTAACGCCCACCAACATGTGATTGGTCCACAAAATGCTGTAAGTTAGGCTTGAAAATATTATTTAAGAGGACATGATTAACTGTTGCAGTTAATGAAACAGAATGTTAGTAAGAATTCATTCTCCATTTTCTCACTGTCTTCAGTACTGTAAATAACTACACAAGCCAGTAATTTGGTTGTAGCTATACTTCCTACTAGACACTTCATATAGGAAAGTGACCAATAACATCTTTAATCTGTTATGCACTTACACTTCGTGTAACATTTTCTTTCACTTTTTTTCCGTTATGAAAACTGCCATGCACTGACAGATGAATCCATCATCATAAGTGACACATTTGGACCTTTGTGCTCTGGGCAGCCCAGACCAACTTGCAGAGGTGAGGAGTGACTCCTAAACCCAACCTTAAGTTCACACCCAGAACTACATACAGGCTTGGACCATTAAATATACAAACAACAATAAATATTGGCAAACTCAAAATAGTTTCACACATTGTAAATGGACAAGTTAAAATTGGTATTACAAAATATAACATTCACAGATGAAGAAATACCACAATCAGAGAACTGTAGATTCTTCACAGAGAACACAGGGAAGAAATTCACGAAACTACTACAGAACTAGGCTCTGCATTCATAAATGGCAATTATGTTCCAAACGGTACCAAATTTTTTTGGAGGACAACGGTTCAATCCCACACCCGACCATCCGGATTTAGGTTTTCCATGATTTCCCTAAATCACTCCAGGCAAATGCCAGGATGGTTCCTTTGTAAGGGCATGGCCGACTTCCTTCCCCATCCTTCCTAATCCAATTAGACCAATGACCTTGCTGTTTTGCCTCTTCCCCCATACAATCCAAAATCCAAATTTTTCATTACCTCCAGAAGTCTCTCTCCCTGCAATAATTCAATATTTAGGTGAGAGGTACATAATAATTAATGCACATGCACCAATAGATCAGGATAACAATGCAGAAGGTAAAACAGTCCTCAGAACAATGTTGAGAAGCATCTGATGAAGTTCCAGAGGAGAACATACAGATTTTATTTAACTTTTATCCTCAGACTGGCACAGAATGGAGATGAGAACATTATCTGCCAAACTGCTATTAAATGAATTTATTTACAACTGGAATTTTGACTTATGCCATTCTCAAGTGACAGCTTACTATGAACTAAGTCAGTGTTATTAAATGTCATGCCTAGTTCTTGGGGAGTGGATATTAAGATGTGGAGTATGACATGACTTTGATAGAAATTAGTACATGAAGTACTACCAATTTCTAGGCATACAGATTACAAAGACTCCCATCTTGTAAAGAAAATGGAATTTGTAAACATGGTTAACACGAAAGTATTACCTCACAAGTATTACCTCAAAAGGAATTATAAAGGATTCAGACATCACACTGAGATACCACTTGAGAATTGTAAAACTGCCAAATTAATTTTGAATAAGTATATTCCATATCAGTCCTGGTAGAAAATGTTTTCACTTATGAATGTCTGCCTGACTAGATGTAAGAAAAAAGGAAAACTACAAAGAAAAAGACATTTAGCATACACCACTAAAAAGATATGAGGACAACAATAATATGATTTGAGAATATCAGACAGCTTGTGTGCCAGTAACAAAGCACAATTCCGAAAAGATGATGAATTCCAGAGTCAGACATAGATATCTGTTGAAATTGACCATTACCACTGAATAATAAAAGTAAGATTCCTGGCCTAGAATAACTGATAACCATGTTCACATAAGATTCAATGAAATTCCATGAAAAGTTCAAGGAGACAACAGCAGAATTCTAAAATACAACATATATCAGAGATGGCTTAGGACAGGATGGTCCTGTGAAGGCCAAATAGATGGAGGACTAAAGGAGCAAAATACTATTGGAATACATCTGTAACATTTTAGAAGGCTTATGACTATAAAGCAAGACTGCTTTATTTCAAAATTCTTAAAGAATTTGAAATACAGAAGACAACACGGGTGTTCTTAAAAGAACTACAGCCTCATTTGAGATAAGAACAGACTTTAGCCAAGGCAATGTACTAACTCCATTCTTCTTTCAGACTATACTAGAAAAGTGAATATTGAACAGATGGAGCAGTTCTCAGAATCTACTACCAGAAGTTGAATACTACTTGGTTAGAAAATTGATAATTTCAAAATTGTTTGTTCAACTTTTGTAGATAATTTAGCAATGCTGACAATGTAGAGAAACCACAGAACAGAGAGAAAGAAAAACAGTAGGAAAAGCATGATTACTTGTCCAGCAGTGAAGCAGTAATGGCTAACTACAGGACTGCAACATCCCTATCAAATACGAAGTGTGGGAGGGTCAGGGGAAGACAAATTTAAGGATCTATGAGAAGTCATGTAGCCAAATGGTGGGGAAAATGGAACCACAAAAGGAAGACTATAAAAGATGGACTCTGCATTTCAGTTAACAGAAGATATTTATAGTAAAAATTCATTCTCCAAAATTGCAGAACCTCCAACTTGCAAGGTAGTCATCTGGCCAAAATACACATCTGTATCACACAGAATACACATCTGTATCACAAATACTAATTTTAGAATCAACAAAAGATAGTGAAAATTACGAAAAAGAAAAGATATTAGGAAACAGAATACCACCACAAACATTTAAATTCAGAAACAATACAGACGTATAGATAAATATGTAGGAAAATAACTGGAGACAAAATTTGGCATACAAGGTTAATGAGTCTTAGCATACTGAAAAGAAAACTCTGTAGCAGTACTAAAACCATTAAAAAATCTCAATGCCTTACAAGAGTGCACAAAGACCTACAAGAAACTTGTATAAATTAGCAAGATATTTAAAACCAAACCAAATACAGAAACAGGATTGAGTTGGTAAATTCTCCACAGCATAACAGTTCCAAAAAGACAAGATAGAAACTGAACGTCAGGTGCGTGGAAAGAAAAACGTGTACAGAAGAAGGAGTAGCATAAATAACTGTAAAACCTTAGCTGGCCTGTAATTGATCAGGAAAAAAAAATTGTTCCATGTTTGTAGTACCTTCTCAGTAAAGCATAGCAATCGTATATGTACTGCAAAGAAGTTGCAGCAAGCAGCTCAAAGAGTCTCTGCAAATATGCAGATAACAGTATTTGGAGTGTTCTGTTAGGCTACAGCAGTGATTAGAAATATTTTGCAGTGGTGTTGTTATGCTGTCAGTACTGCTTGTATGCAGTCACAAAAGAGCAATGCATCCATCAAGAGCTGCACACTGCTGTGGTTACATATCTAGTGAACAAATACGATCATACAACAACAATGTACGTATGTATTCCTTTAGCTCGAAAGTTTGTAACTTGCCTTGATGGTATGGTATCCAGTAACTACTATGACTGAGGTATTCACTCAGTGATTGTTTACTTGCAGAGAAATAGAAGTATAGCAAAACAGAACACTCGCTTGATGTGAGACAAGCTGTTTTGCATGTCTTCAAGATTGGGAGTACTTCTAGGGACTATGGCATATCACAACCACAAACAAGTGTGCACAGTCAATAGCAAAAACATGAAACAACAGTAACCAATAAGCCAAGGTCAGGTCATCCCTGAAGAGAGAAAAGGAAGGACAGAATGATTTGTACGCAATCAGCTGGTGTTCCAAGAGAAACATCTCAACAAAACTTGTGAATCCATGTAACATGTTCGTTGCACTGGTGCATGTCTTCTGCCAATTGAATCCAATGTTACTAGATAGAAATAGATCTCCTGCAGCATTGAATATATGGCCATTTTTAAGGCAACCGGGAATTTTGACTGGAACACTGGACTTGTTATATTAAATTTGAGTGTAACACACCTCAATTTTGGGGGCAATTATTTGAAGAAACAAATGAATTTTATAAACTGCAATATATGGTATCAAGTCTTTGTAAGCACCACTGGAAATTAATTTGAACAAATAATGAACGTAACTGAAAATCTGTCATGCATTCAAACTTTCAAATATTATACGTGAGATAGTAATGTGAATCTACCATCAAATGCACAGGATTGATTGACACTGAACATTTCCCATTTAACATTGAAACATGAAAATCTATACATTTAATATTTTGCTCTGGTGAACTACGTTCCTTCTAAGTCAAGAGAAATGCCCTTAACCTACTATCCATTGGGGTTACTTTCCTGTGAGAAAAGGCCGACAACTGTGAGGCAGTATTTAAATTCACATTCATGTAACTTTTGCACTTGAATCTTTAAGCAATTTTAGGACTTTCCCAAGGTCAGTGCTATGATGGCAAGTAGAATTTTTGTCACACATTTAAACATAATCATAAACTCATTGACAAACAAAAGATGAATGCGGCCAAAATTAGTGAGGGACAGCAATAAACAAAGGATGCAAAAAATCCAAAATTCTAACTCTGCTGACTGATCTCTCAAAAAATCAGATGCATAGCCAACTGCTAATTTGTCACTTTCCAGCTATAAAATATTATTCACAAATATTATATAGAAAAACACTAAAATTGAATTCAACAGTACTATTTCAAACTGTGCAGCCCAACTTCAGGAGTTAAATAGAGCCCTGTATACTTTTTCATTCATTAATTTTATAAACACTGATTACAATAATGCTAAATAGTACTACATGTAAGCCAAAACTGCCACAAGCATAAACAATACATCAAACTGTACAGTGAATACATAGTTTGACTGGAACTCAACTGGATCCAGGGTATCTACAATTTGATTAGAACTACTCAATTAATTTGACTAGAGCTAAATGTACTCCACAATTCCATACACCAAAAGACAGCATATTTTACACTACACCCTTATCCTTATCAAATGTGTATTAGACAGGTTTTTGACAAATTAACTATTATGCAGTGTGATCAAGATGTGTCAAGTTCAATTGGTTGTAATTCAAACTTGGTAAGTGCTACGTAGTAACCTAAAGCACCATGTAAATGAGCAGGAAATTACAATCTCACCTGATATGACACGTTTGTTTGTATAGAAATATTTCCTTGTATTTAATTACTGTAACAGTTGCATATGATGGCAATTTATCATGTTTTCACTGATAATTAATGTAATATTTATCTCAGAATGTTTCGTAAGGTTCTAAAGTGACCAGCATGGGAAGGTGCTTATCTCAAGCCAGGCTTCACAAAATCCTCACCAGAGTACCAACTAATCCAGGAGGTTAATTGAGGAAGGACGATGGGAAAAATACAGAGACAGCACATGAGACACTGGAACTGCTCCTCAAAACTCGTTTTCCTCAATATGCTCTGGTGGATAACATAGACAAGAATGCAACCCCTGGAAGACAATAGTTCTCAGGCACTCAAAGAGAGAACTGAGAGTGTGGCAATCTCAGTAAAATCCAGTGGGCGGTGGGAACATCCTAATGGGTCAAGTCACCTGGCTCAGATGGAATCTTTCCAGCTCTCTTGAAACAAGTACGAGAGAATCCTATAAGAGTCCTGTGCAGGTTGTTCAGGGTTAGCCTAGCAGTGGGAGTCATTCCCAATGCCTGGAGGTCAGTGAAGGTTGTCTTTATTCCAAAGCCAGAGAGAATTTATCATATGAAGGCCAAGGATATGAGACCAATCAGTCGAGTTAATGTACATGCTGGGGAGAGGAGGCTAACTAGGGCTCCTCTACATTCAAAGTAACACACATAACCAGGTAAATCAAGTGAGACAGCTCTCCAACTATTTGTTAGGAGGGTGGAGAAAGACTTTCCTTTCCAGAAACAGCCCTCTGCATCTTCCTGGGCGTCAAGGGGGCTTTTAGTAACACAACCTTTGATTCCATGGTTAGGTCAGCAGAGGTGCATGATCTAGTGACCACTATATGTAGGTGGACTAGGGCCACCCTTAGTGGAAAGAGGGTAGAGGCCACATGATGAATGAAAAAATAGTAATTAACACCACTAGAGGTTGTCCACAAGGAGTTTTGTCCACTTTATTGTGGAATTTACTGGAGAACGAACTCATTGAGGAACTACATTACAGACAATGCTTTTGCCACGGATACGCAGATGACCTTGTCATAGTAATACCTGGCAAATTTGCTGACAAGGTTAGGAATATGGCACAAGGTGCACTGGACATTACACAGGACCTAAACGTTAATCCTAACAAGACTGTTGTGGTACCAATCACGAAGAAGGACATTTAAAGCTTTTTGATGAAACTCTATCTGTGAAGGGGATAGTGAAATATCTAGAAATAATCTTAGATGAGAAACTAACATGGACCCTTCACATTAAGAGCAACTGCTCCAACGTGAATTGTACTCTAGTGAGTACCAGAAGGCCTTGTGGCAAAAACTGGGGCCTAAGATCCTGATGTATGCACTGGACACACACAACAGTGGTTAGACTTAGGATCTCCTATGGGGCCGTAGTGTCGTGGAAGAATGTACAACAGCAGGCTGCAGCTAAGGAGCTTGCTAAGGTGCACAAACTGGCCTGCTTTGCCACAACAGGCAGAATTAGTAGCACACCAACCACTGGGATGTAAGTCATGCTGGACATGCCTCCACCACATCTTTGGGTTAAGATGAAGGCAGCAGCTGGTGCATACACACTCAAAACTGGTAAAAACTGGATCGCATTGGATATCCAGACTCACACACTAAAATATAGGAATGGCTTGAGAAATGCCGCCTGACTATATAACAACTCCCAACTGCTTCAACAAGCCTTACAATACAATAATTGGAAGCAGGGAGCAGTGGGAAAACAGTTTGACTCCATTCAGTGGACCGGTACCTGTTCTGATAATCACCAATGCTATGATCAAACGAACTATGGAACTGGCTTAGAAGCAGCACATAGAATACTAGACCAAGGTCTATAAGCAAAAACATGGTAAGGTAACGATGCCAAAGTTGTGCTTTAAAAGATGCTCTGTAACCCTGGGCTCGAAGAGGAAAGAGATTAAACTCATGTTTGGACTGATGACCAGTCATGGGAATTTAAAAAAAAAACCACCTACATACAATGGGTATAATGGAAGAAGCCCATGAATGTAGCATCTGTGATGAGAGTGAAGAAACTGCATCATACCTAATCTTCCAATGCATGACATTGGAGAGCAAGAGACAGAATCTTCAGTGCAACTAGAAGTGAAGAAATTGTGTCTAACAAATAATGGGTAGAGAGACTCCTTGCACTATCTAAGGGCACTAGTTGGCTTTACTAGATATACAGTGAGCAATACTGCACAATAAACTGTTTCAGTGCCAGGTTAGACCAAAGCTGTCTTAGCTTCTCTGCCAAAATCAAATTAAATCCATCATCCTTAGTGAATTTGTGTTCAGGTATTTTTGACAAATTAACTATTATGCAGTGTGATCAAGATGGGTCCAGTTCAACTGGTTGTACTTCGAATTTGGTATGTGCTACATAGTACCTTAAGCACTATGTAAATGAGCAGGAAATTATGATCTCATCTGATATGACAAACTCGTTTCTATAGTAATATTTCCTTGTATTGACTTATTTTAACAGTTGCATATGATGGCTGTTTAACATGTTTTCACTGCTATTTAATGTTGATATTTATCTTAGAATGTTTGGTAAGCTTCCAAAGTGACCAGTATGGGAAGGTGTTTATTTCAAGTTGATTAGTTTCAATAAGAACAATGTACTTTCAATCACTTATTTTAATTAAGTTTTGTAAGATGTTTTGAAAATGACTAGCATGGTATGGTTTCGTGAGGTTTTAAATAAACAGTGCTGCTGTGCCTCATAGTCTTTGGTAATGTATGTGTGTTTCTCACATAGTCTGAGCCAGTGAACTGTTACTGGTAAGTCTGCATAGGTTTTGATAGTAGTTGAACCGAAGTCTCTGGGCAACCAACCAGTTGTATCATTTCAGCTCTCTAAAATTGTATGGATGATAAGATTTTGAGCAATACATGAGGATTTTGGCATTTTCTCATTACATTAAATTGTTGTATGTTTTTGTGACTGACGAACTTTCCCTTTGCACAACTGATAGTTCTGTTTTGTACTGAACTTTGATTGACAGTGACACAGCATCACTGATTATTAACACCCAGCTGGACTTAGCTCTGATTTCACATTAGCTTATGTAACTGGGAAATCTGTCAAATATTCATAATTATTCACATAATTGAAATGCATTATCTTCAATCTGAAGTGTTCACCCTTGCTATGTGATCCTATATAATTCAATTTAATGATTTTAAGGATGGCCATTTCTATTTTTGTGTCTTACATTGACAGTACACCATTCAACTTAACTTTGCCACTGCGTTTACATTTCCTTATTTAGTTGTCACTGCATTTAAATTCGTTTAAACAACTTGTTTAAGTATACATTAACTATTACAATATATGCCTAACTTCATACTTTTAGATGTTGCTTGACTGACAAGCAACTGGTGGTTTTAACGGGGTAGATACTCAGTGGTAGATGGCCTTGACCCATGCATGGGACTGTAGAGAGACATTCTGAAATCAGCTCTGAAACTCAGTACATTATAGGACCAATTTCAAAGCATTAACATTACACATCTTGATTGAATTTTCACAGTAAGCAATCAGCATACAGTGTCAGTAGCTGGACTGAAATCACTATCAGTTGCCCTATTGGCACACAAACTGAAGATAACAGACACAAGGCCAAATATTCAATTTTCTCTTTCAAATCTACTTCATTGTGGAATATCATAATGGAGTTCCTCCTTTCAGTACCGGCATAAACATCATAATGACAGATTCTGAGATGATCAACTTTTGTTGATTTTATACTGTGTACTCACTTAATAGAGAAAAGGCACCTGGGCAATATGAGATGGCTGCACAATACCGCTCCTATTACACTAAACTTGTTCCTTCTCTAACAGCAGCATATCAAACATCTCTGAGCCCACGGAAGTTTCCTAGTGGCTGGAAGAAGGTACCAATCAATCATATTCTCAATTAGTGTCACCTGATAGATGCACATAATCATGGCAAAATGAAGCATGTGCATGAATAACGCTGTATGGTATATTTCCAAGTTTTTAGGTTATCGACAAAAACCGTTAATAAAAATGTAATAGCAGATATTTATTGTTTGCAGATGCAAACTGTTGAAAATCGTTGGTTGTGCTTTTTAAAATAGGTTTTAGAAAATACATAACTATTAAAATGGAAAAACAGTGTATAGCAACTGATATACAGCATTGCTGTATATCACACTCTACTAGAACTATAAGGTTGCCTAGAGTCTCAAAGTTTTAAATAAAAAATTATATCAAGATACAAACTAATATTTACAGTAAACTGATTGCTTTGGTCTTAAATAAGTAATAGAACATGAGTTTGTTATGAAGTTGAGCCCAAAGCTGGCACATTACACTCAGTTGGCACACTGAATGTTTTCATAAAATGCCTGGATTTTGATTCCCCGTATTTCGTCACATCCAATAGATTGCCTTTCTTCTCCTTACAAGTTTCAGTACCCATTGTAGAGCAACTAAAAACCAAAATTCAACAGAATTTCTTTTACTTCATGTTCAAAAACATGTTTCACAATACAATGTCTTTCACATGGATGAAACTGCTTATGCCTTGAGGATCATCACTGCATAGCTTCAACCAGAGCACAACAGTAATTTTCAAAGTAGGTGGCATTTTGAGAACCAGCTCAACAGATCCAATGCCCTTGTCTTCCATCATCTCCTGTATGGTCAACTTCGAAGGTTCTACAGTGGCCTAAGCAATGACATGCTTCCATTCTAAAGGAGCCATAACTTTTGACACTTTCTTTCCTCAATCACTGCAAAGTTCCTGTCACAAGGCAGGAAACTATCACTCTAACATAAAAACTTTTTATGTATTTCTACACAGTACTTACAGTTGACCAGATAGAAATAAAGTGCTAAAATTCTCCAGTTATTGTTCTGCCCAACATGGTGGTCAGACCATATAATTAGTTTGTGTCCCATACCTTTTTCAAGCATCACAAATTTAATCAGACAGGAAACTATTTTGGCTGAACCACACCTTGCACCAGATCCATCCCCTAAATTTACCGTGTTAGTTAAGTACCAAAGTCATGAACCATGAAATTATATGACGGCAACTGTCTCTGGCAGAATACCATGGAATGTGCCAATTTATGACAAAGTACAACGTGTTGTACGTCCACGCATGTAACATATATATTGTTCCTTTGTAGCCATTTCTGTGTTGTTTTTTAGCAGTTTGTATGCTCAGTCTGCTTTTGCATAACAACAGACTAAGTTCTATGTTGTGCATTTGTATCTCATCTGAAGCTGTGATCATAAAGAATCATTAATTTCTGCACAGATTGAGATTGTGGTACAGACATTCTTTCGAAGATTTATTCTTACTTCGAGAAACTCAAACTGAGTTCTTGAATCAGGGACCTGTCATCATTTGATATTACATGTGACCTACACAAATATTTTCCTCAACCATCTTCAGGAGTGGTCACTCCACTTTCTAGTTTATGTTGAAGAGAGAGTTTTCATTGCTGGGTGATGCAAAATATGCTGAGGAATGTTTTTTGACACACTTCTTTTGACTGGACTTCATATTTGAAAGCAGCTTGTTTCAATGAAGTACTGTCTGTCTTACCTTCCTTTCGTCTGCCTGGCACACCTATTTACGTAGAGTTTATCGAGTAAATTGCCTTTTCATTGTGCATCAAGGCATGGTATTCTCTGTGCAGCCTTAACTTAATTTACATATTTATGTCCTAGAATCCTTCTTTTGAACACACTTCTGTGTTGCACACATGGTCCTGAATCATGCTGTCAATACTACCACCCAATATTCAACTGAATTATCATACTCCACATTCTCTTTCAATAATATAGCAGTGTGTTTTCTACTTTTTCATCACTGATAAAGACAGAACTGCAGTTAGTTTTATTCATGGTCTTAGAATTGTGGGACAAATTTCAATGTTGGATCAACAACAATGGAAAATCCAGGAAGGAATGTAACAATACTATAAGGAGCAAACTTGATCGGTTGGTTGGTTTTGAGTATAAAGGGACCAAACTACAGGGTCATCAGACCCTTTTTTCCTGACAGAAGCAAGGCTCAAGGTACAAAAACACTCAGCAGCACACCTAAAAAGAAAATGAATGGAATGAACAAAAAATGGGGAAAACATACGCCACAAAGAAAAGCAGAAGAAGGTATTAAAACCATAGAGCATATAGTCTGGGCTGGCTGATCACAATAATAAATGAGGATGAGGCTGCCACACTGCAACATATGAAAACGTCCACCTCAAAAAGACAAGGCGAGAAGAGCACATGTAGGGAAAAGATGACAACGAAGACAAACAAATGCAAAGAAAGTGTGACAGAGTACCAATGGAGGGAGGGTGGCGACCCCAGAGAGAAGGCTAAATGCCCACCCTTGGATTGTATGACGAAACCCCCTCACAAATAAAACCTAAAATAAAATCTGCGGTTTGAAACATTGTTACCCAACACCGAAGGTGGGGTTCTAGGAAGGTTAAAAGTCTGCCGTAGAGTGGTTAAAAGTCAGCAGTCCAGCAAGATGTGGATGACAGTCATATGTGAGCCACAGTGACACCGATGTGGGTCCTCACGACAGAGGAAGTAGCCATGTGTTAGCCATGTATGGCCGGCATTTGTTTGGTTTGGTTTGTTTTGGAGGAGGAGACCAGACAGCAAGATCATCAGTCTCATAGGATTAGGGAAGGAAGTCGGCCGTGCCCTTTCAAAGGAACCATCCCGGCATTTGCCTGGAGCGATTTAGGGCATGTATGGCCAATGTGGAGCCAGCAGAGAACCACAGAGTCCCTGCGACAGGCTTGCATGGAGTCTTTTACACATTTGTAGTCTCCTTAAGGGCGTAGAGTTTGTTGTGCATACTGAGATTATGCCATTCGGTCTCCCAAACCTGAAAAACCTTGTGGTGTAATAATGATCACAGGTCAGTTACAGGGATGCCGACCTCCATAAGTGGTTTCCGTTTACCCCGTTTGACTAGCCTGTCTGAAAGTTCACTTCCTGGGGTTCGAATGTGGCCTGGGGTCCACACAAACAACACGGAATGACTGGACCATTCCAGGGCATAGATGGATTCTTGGATGGTCGCTACCAAACGATGGTGCAGGTAGGGCATTTAGGGTGGGCATTTAGCCTTCTCTCTGTGGTCGCCACCCTCCCTCCATTGGTACTCTGTCACACTTTCTTTGCATTTGTTTGTCTTCGTTGTCATCTTTTCCCTACATGTGCTCAAGGAGTCAGCACAGAGACGAAACGACTTGCTACGGCACATTGGATGTGCTCAAGAGCACGAGAAATGGCTGCCAGCCTTGCAGTCCAAACACTGCAGCCGTCTGACAAGGAGTGCTGTTCAGTATGCTCTCCATGAACATATGCAAAGACAATGTGACCATCACCCATGGAGCAGTCCGAGTAAACCACTTCACGGTCCCGGTACTTGTCAAGAATCGAGAGGAAGTGACAGCCGAGAGCTGCAGAATTAACTCATCCATTAGCACCCTGTGAATGGTCCAGGCAAAGCTTCAGCTTTGGTGTACAACATGGAGGTGTACATGAATGGACCTTGAGCATAGGTGGTAAAAGCAAGGACTCCACTTCAGACAGACAAGATCAGTTGCGAACTGCAGTCAGAAGCCCTGACCTGGGCCTCCGATGCAGGAGATGAAATACCTTGTATGGAATAAGGAGATGGTAATGTGGATGCTCTGGAGAAATATGAATGTGTGCAACATACCTGGCGAGCAGTTGTGCATGTCTAATCTTCAATGGAAGGACTCCGACCTGGTCACTGGACTCGTCCTGAAACCTCCTGTTACCAGTCAACCGAGTAGAGTAAACATATCGCTGAGGGCGCCACCAAACAATAAACCAGTTGTGACTTCTGAAATTTTCCCGGCGTATTTCTTCTTCTAATAATTTCCGGGTATGCAGCCGGATCCCGTCGACATTCTGCCACGATATTTCGGCCCAGAGACGTCCGGCCATCATCAGGTGAGTACACAACTACTGAAGAGCCCAGGTGCAGTCGCGGTATTTATGCCGAATCTCGCGCATGTGAAATGTACTGGCATCCTACAGCGCATGCGTCAGGTGTTGACATGCGCAGCATAGCCGAGTTGTACGTGCTGCCCTCGGTGGTGGAAATAACGGTTCATCTAGTCATTGAGTATCGAATGACACTGTCGATTCCGCTGTGATTGTATAATTTTAATAACAGGATTCCAATTTTTATCCAGCTGAAAGCCGTTGTCTCGATTTATAAGATTATTGGCAAGACGTATTTCCACTGATTCCTTGATTATGGAATCCCAAAAACCGGAAACCGGGGATAAAATTTTTGTTACATTGTATTCCATTGAATGTCCCAAAGAAATACAGTGCTCTGCTACTGCCGATTTTGACGGTTGCCGCAGACGGGTGTATCTTTCATGTTCTATACATCGTTCATGGACAGTTCTTGTCGTCTGGCCAATATATGCAGCGCCACATTCACAGGGAATTTTGTAGACGCCTGCCTTCTTCAGTTGTAAATCGTCTTTAACGGATCCAACCAGGGCCCAGTTCTTTGCTGGTGGACGGAAGATAACCTTGATTTTATTTTTCTTCAGTAATCGGCCTATTTTCGACGACACATTCCCGGCGTATGGAAGGAACGCAGTTGATTTAAAGTCATCATCTGCGTCCTCAGTGCGTTGCTTCTTGTTATGATAGTTGCGCATGGCCTTCCTTATTTGGCGAGAAGTGTAGCCATTCTCTTTGAAAACCTTCTCCAAGTGTTCTAATTCTGCGTGGAGGTTTTCATCATCCGATATTATATGCGCTCGATGTATTAAGGTACTGAGAACACCGGCTGTTTGTGCTGGATGATGGCAGCTTGACGCCTGGAGATACAAATCTGTGAGAGTCGCTTTCCTGTACACAGAATGTCCTAATGACCCATCATTTTTACGGCGTACTAGCACGTCTAGAAATGGTAAAGTGCCCTCTTTTCCAATCTCCATCGTAAATTTGATGTTCTCATGTAATGAGTTTAAGTGATGAAGTAATTTCTCCAGTTCCTGTCTGCCATGAGGCCATACAGCAAAAGTATCATCTACGTACCGCCAGAAGAACGTAGGCTTTAAAACAGCAGACTTAAGTGCTTTCTCCTCAAAGTCCTCCATAAGGAGATTAGCTACCACTGGCGACAAAGGGCTCCCCATGGCGACGCCGTCTGTTTGTTCAAAGAATTCGTCATTGAATAAAAAGTACGTTGAGGAGAGTATATGTTCAAACAAGGCCGTCATTTCTGCACTGAATAAGTTACCAATAAGATGTAATGATTCCATTAAAGGCACTTTGGTAAAAAGTGAGACCACATCAAAGCTGACTAATAAATCCGAGCTGCTAAGCTTAACTTCCTTCAAGCGACTGACAAAATCCTCGGAATTACGTATATGGTGGCAACACTTACCCACATACGGCTTTAGTAATGAGGCCAGATATTTTGCTGTAGAATAGGTCGCAGCACCAATATTACTCACTATTAATCGTAGTGGGGCACCATCCTTGTGTATCTTCGGAAGACCGTAGAGTCTTGGTGGTACTGCATTGTGTGGTCTCAATCTCTTGATAACTTCTTCAGGTAGAGAACAGTCGTTCAAAAGGGTAGTAGTTTTCCTTGATATTCGGCTTGTTGGGTCCTTTTCAATTCTACGGTACGTCGAATCATTTAGCTGACAATATATCTTCTCGTTGTAGGCTTCTCTTGTCAGAAGAACTGTGGCGTTACCCTTATCCGCAGGCAGTACGACTGTGCTAGTATCTTCTCTCAGGCTGCGGAGAGCAGCTCTTTCAGCTGGCGAGATGTTACTCCGTTGTGGCGCACATTTCAACAACGTTCGGCAAGATTCACGACGAATTTCGTCTGCAGAATCCACAGGGAGACGTCTAATGGCTTCCTCAATGGAATTGATGAAATCCGTTAAAGGCAGTGAGGCAGGTGTAGGAGCGAAGTTTAAACCTTTCGCAAGCACTGACATCGTCGCATCGTCAAAAGATTTCTCCGTGAGGTTCACCACGGATCGTCCAGAGATAGCTTCTTGCGGTTTTCGTGTCACGAGTTGGCTAAACTTCGCACTTTGTCTGTTCGTACTGTCCCTGTGAGCCCAGTCTGCCTTGGCCCAGGATACGCCGTCAATCCAGTCCCAACTAAGGGAAGAACATCTTGCTGAAATCTTCAGATGTAAATAATATAAATTCCTGGCGACAGCGTCTAACTCAATACGCGTAAAACGGATTCGTTCTCTTACTAAAGCCAGACTCGCCTTGCGTTTTATATTGTTGGCGGCCACACTATTAATAAAATGAACAACTCTGGCGAAAGTTGGAATCAAGTTATTGTCTCTACATTTCAGTAAAAAATTTAGTGAACACAGCAACCTGGCTCTTTTCTCACGTAATTTATCCAATACGTGGATATCCTGAACCATCTCCTCCCCGTAAAGGTATTTGATGTGACTTCTGAAATTTTCCCGGCGTATTTCTTCTTCTAATAATTTCCGGGTATGCAGCCGGATCCCGTCGACATTCTGTCTGAAAGATACACCCGTCTGCGGCAACCGTCAAAATCGGCAGTAGCAGAGCACTGTATTTCTTTGGGACATTCAATGGAATACAATGTAACAAAAATTTTATCCCCCGTTTCCGGTTTTTGGGATTCCGTAATCAAGGAATCAGTGGAAATACGTCTTGCCAATAATCTTATAAATCGAGACAACGGCTTTCAGCTGGATAAAAATTGGAATCCTGTTATTAAAATTATACAATCACAGCGGAATCGACAGTGTCATTCGATACTCAATGACTAGATGAACCTTTATTTCCACCACCGAGGGCAGCACGTACAACTCGGCTATGCTGCGCATGTCAACCCCTGACGCATGCGCTGTAGGATGCCAGTACATTTCACATGCGCGAGATTCGGCATAAATACCGCGACTGCACCTGGGCTCTTCAGTAGTTGTGTACTCACCTGTTGATGGCCGGACGTCTCTGGGCCGAAATATCGTGGCAGAATGTCGACGGGATCCGGCTGCATACCCGGAAATTATTAGAAGAAGAAATACGCCGGGAAAATTTCAGAAGTCACATCAAATACCTTTACGGGGAGGAGATGGTTCAGGATATCCACGTATTGGATAAATTACGTGAGAAAAGAGCCAGGTTGCTGTGTTCACTAAATTTTTTACTGAAATGTAGAGACAATAACTTGATTCCAACTTTCGCCAGAGTTGTTCATTTTATTAATAGTGTGGCCGCCAACAATATAAAACGCAAGGCGAGTCTGGCTTTAGTAAGAGAACGAATCCGTTTTACGCGTATTGAGTTAGACGCTGTCGCCAGGAATTTATATTATTTACATCTGAAGATTTCAGCAAGATGTTCTTCCCTTAGTTGGGACTGGATTGACGGCGTATCCTGGGCCAAGGCAGACTGGGCTCACAGGGACAGTACGAACAGACAAAGTGCGAAGTTTAGCCAACTCGTGACACGAAAACCGCAAGAAGCTATCTCTGGACGATCCGTGGTGAACCTCACGGAGAAATCTTTTGACGATGCGACGATGTCAGTGCTTGCGAAAGGTTTAAACTTCGCTCCTACACCTGCCTCACTGCCTTTAACGGATTTCATCAATTCCATTGAGGAAGCCATTAGACGTCTCCCTGTGGATTCTGCAGACGAAATTCGTCGTGAATCTTGCCGAACGTTGTTGAAATGTGCGCCACAACGGAGTAACATCTCGCCAGCTGAAAGAGCTGCTCTCCGCAGCCTGAGAGAAGATACTAGCACAGTCGTACTGCCTGCGGATAAGGGTAACGCCACAGTTCTTCTGACAAGAGAAGCCTACAACGAGAAGATATATTGTCAGCTAAATGATTCGACGTACCGTAGAATTGAAAAGGACCCAACAAGCCGAATATCAAGGAAAACTACTACCCTTTTGAACGACTGTTCTCTACCTGAAGAAGTTATCAAGAGATTGAGACCACACAATGCAGTACCACCAAGACTCTACGGTCTTCCGAAGATACACAAGGATGGTGCCCCACTACGATTAATAGTGAGTAATATTGGTGCTGCGACCTATTCTACAGCAAAATATCTGGCCTCATTACTAAAGCCGTATGTGGGTAAGTGTTGCCACCATATACGTAATTCCGAGGATTTTGTCAGTCGCTTGAAGGAAGTTAAGCTTAGCAGCTCGGATTTATTAGTCAGCTTTGATGTGGTCTCACTTTTTACCAAAGTGCCTTTAATGGAATCATTACATCTTATTGGTAACTTATTCAGTGCAGAAATGACGGCCTTGTTTGAACATATACTCTCCTCAACGTACTTTTTATTCAATGACGAATTCTTTGAACAAACAGACGGCGTCACCATGGGGAGCCCTTTGTCGCCAGTGGTAGCTAATCTCTTTATGGAGGACTTTGAGGAGAAAGCACTTAAGTCTGCTGTTTTAAAGCCTACGTTCTTCTGGCGGTACGTAGATGATACTTTTGCTGTATGGCCTCATGGCAGACAGGAACTGGAGAAATTACTTCATCATTTAAACTCATTACATGAGAACATCAAATTTACGATGGAGATTGGAAAAGAGGGCACTTTACAATTTCTAGACGTGCTAGTACGCCGTAAAAATGATGGGTCATTAGGACATTCTGTGTACAGGAAAGCGACTCTCACAGATTTGTATCTCCAGGCGTCAAGCTGCCATCATCCAGCACAAACAGCCGGTGTTCTCAGTACCTTAATACATCGAGCGCATATAATATCGGATGATGAAAACCTCCACGCAGAATTAGAACACTTGGAGAAGGTTTTCAAAGAGAATGGCTACACTTCTCGCCAAATAAGGAAGGCCATGCGCAACTATCATAACAAGAAGCAACGCACTGAGGACGCAGATGATGACTTTAAATCAACTGCGTTCCTTCCATACGCCGGGAATGTGTCGTCGAAAATAGGCCGATTACTGAAGAAAAATAAAATCAAGGTTATCTTCCGTCCACCAGCAAAGAACTGGGCCCTGGTTGGATCCGTTAAAGACGATTTACAACTGAAGAAGGCAGGCGTCTACAAAATTCCCTGTGAATGTGGCGCTGCATATATTGGCCAGACGACAAGAACTGTCCATGAACGATGTATAGAACATGAAAGATACACCCGTCTGCGGCAACCGTCAAAATCGGCAGTAGCAGAGCACTGTATTTCTTTGGGACATTCAATGGAATACAATGTAACAAAAATTTTATCCCCGGTTTCCGGTTTTTGGGATTCCGTAATCAAGGAATCAGTGGAAATACGTCTTGCCAATAATCTTATAAATCGAGACAACGGCTTTCAGCTGGATAAAACTTGGAATCCTGTTATTAAAATTATACAATCACAGCGGAATCGACAGTGTCATTCGATACTCAATGACTAGATGAACCTTTATTTCCACCACCGAGGGCAGCACGTACAACTCGGCTATGCTGCGCATGTCAACACCTGACGCATGCGCTGTAGGATGCCAGTACATTTCACATGCGCGAGATTCGGCATAAATACCGCGACTGCACCTGGGCTCTTCCCTCACTCCCACCCTTAAGTACCTTGGCGTCACCCTCGACCGTCGCCTCTCCTGGACTCCCCATCTCCAGACAATCCAAGCCAAGGCACGTTCCCGACTCCGTCTCCTCAAGCTCCTTTCCGGCCGCACGTGGGGTCTGGACCCCTCCACAATCCTCCACACCTATAAATCCCTCATCCGCCCTATCCTTTGTTACGCCCATCCAGCCTGGATCTCCGCCCCCCCTACCTTCTATAAATCCCTCCAAATCCTTGAACGCCATGCTCTCCGCCTTGCCTATCGCATCCGTCTCCCCTCCCCCACGCGGATCCTGTATGATCTCATCCCCTTCCCCCACCTCCTCTTTTTCCTTGAAAGGATACGTATCCTGTACACCTCACGTAAACTTGATCCTCCTCACCCGCTCATTTCCCCGATCCTCTCCCACCCCCGCCCGCTGCCGCGCCTGTATTCTCACGTCCCACCCGGTCTCCATCTCTCCACCCTCCATACCCTCTCCCAAGGTGGCTTCCGCCAGCTCCCTCTCCCTGATGATGTCCTCGTCCCCTCCATCTACCCCTCCTATCGACTTTGACCCTGCCCCGCCCCCCACTTCCCGTGTCCTTTCCTTTCGGCACCCTCCCTCCCTTCTCTTCTCTTCCCTTCTTTTTCCGTCTCCCTGTCCCCTCCCTTCCCCCTCTTCCCCCGGGCTTCCTCTCCCCCTTCCTCCCTCCCCCCTATCTCCCCTGCCCGTGGCATCTCTGCTCTCCCCTCTCGCTCTCCCACTCCCCTTCCTCCTCCTCCTCTCTTGGCAGGTCCCCGGACTCGCACACGTATAGTGAACATTCGCGCGCCGGAGATCGTCGCCTTTTGTGTCTCGTGTGTGTGGCGTCGTATAGTGTTTTTGGTGTCCGCCGTCCCACTCCTACGTTCACTTGTGCCGTCGGACTCATCAGTGTTTTGAGCGCCGTGCCGACGTGTTTTCAGTGTTGTTATCGTCACATGTGAACGACTCCGTGTTTTTTATGTCTCTGTGACCTCTCTCTTTTGCCCGTCACTTTGTTCATTGTCATTCACCATGTTTTATACTCTTGTAAACCGCTATGGCTGAAGAGCGGCGTAGTGTGCCGCTGCCAGCCTACCTGAGTTGTACAGGTTTTAAAAAAACAATAAAGTAAAAAAAAAAAAAAAAAAAAAACTGGGCTCTTCAGTAGTTGTGTACTCACCTGATGATGGCCGGACGTCTCTGGGCCGAAATATCGTGGCAGAATGTCGACGGGATCCAGCTGCATACCCGGAAATTATTAGAAGAATAAACCAGTTTCTCATAGTCAAGACGACATTGAACAAGGGCTCTATAGAGCTGCAGCAGCTTAGTGCAATCTGCACCCCGGTTGGTGTTGCTCAGGCACCAGAGGGCATTGAAGTGCTGACAGCAGTTCCACTTCAGCTGACCAAGATGAGAAAGCCACGTCAATCATGTGTTGAAATCCAGGCGTAAGAATCGATATGTCTCCATTACAGTGAGTGGATCATCCTTAAGGTAAAGTTCTGGCTCCGGATGAATGGTATGACACCGACAGAAGGGCATGACACACAACTTCGCAGCTGAAAACCAGAACCTGTGGGCTAGACCCCACGACTGCACCTAGCGAATGGTTCCCTGTAGGCACTGCTCAGCAACACCAGTACTGGTGGAGCTGCATGAAATGCATAAGTCATCTGCGTACAGAGAAGGCGAGACCGATGGCCTGACACTTGCTGCAAGGCAGTTAATGGCCACTAAAAATAGAGATACACTCAATACAGAGCCCTGCAGGACTCCATTCTCCTGAATGTGGGGCAAACTACGGGAGGCAGCAACTTGGACACAGACAGTACAGATCGATAGGAGATTTTGCATAAAAATCTGGCATGGGCTCTGGAGACCGCATTCATATAATGTGGCAATGATATGATTTTGCCAGGTCATGTCTTAAGCTTTTCATAAATCAAGAAAGACGGCAACCAGGTGTTAGCGTCTGGAAAAGGCTGTTCAGATGGCAGACTCAAGGGAAACTAGATTATCAATGGTAGAGTGACCCTGGCGGAAACTGCCCTGGCATGGAGCCAGTAGGCCACATGACTCCAGGACCCAACACAACTGTCGACTTACCATACATTCTAACAGCTTAAAAAGAACGTTGGCGAGGCTGATGGGCCAATAGCTATCCACATCAAGTGGGTTTTTACCGGGTTTGAGCACTGGAATAATGGTGCTCTCCCACCATAGCGATGGAAAGACGCCATCACACCAGATCCAGTTCAAGATGATAACGAGATGGCGCTTTTAGTCAAACAATAGATGTTTGATCATCTGACTGTGGATCTGATCTGGCCCAGGAGCTGTGTCAGGGCAATGTGCAAGGGCGCTGAGGAACTCCCACTCTGTAAATGGAGCATTATAGGGTTCAATGTGACATTCAGTGAACTAGAGTGCTTTCCTTTCCATCTGCCATTTGAGGGTGCAGAGGCTCAACCGTAGTGCTCGGCAATTGCCTTTGTGTCGGTAGATAACACACAACTGATGTTAGTGCCAGTAACACTTGTCGTGGTCTGGTACGCACATACATGTCCGATCTTCTTCCAGACTTAGGAAGGTGACGTATGGCACCAATGGTCGAGACGTACCTCTCCCAACATGCCTGTTTCCGTCTTTTTATAAGCTGGAGAATGCGAGCATGAGCCCTTCCAAAGCTATTAACTGTGCTAGGGAAGAGTGTCACTGTAGAGCTTGTCGATGCTCTTTAATGGCCTCAACGATTTCTGGCGACCACCAAGGTTTTCGCTGGAGCACTATAAAGAACAAGGGATCGTTAATTCTGTCAAAGAAATGACTGTTCTAGTGACCTGCTCAACTACCACATTGATGGTACCATGTGATGGAGTTTCAATGGGGACAGAAGAGGTGAAAGCTTCCAGTCTGCATTGTGTAAAGACCATCTTGGTAGACATCTGGGGAGAATGGTGCTGGGGGAGTGACAGGAAGATGGGGAAGTGGTCACAAGTGCCATGAGCCACACTGAAACGTGTAGGGGCCCCTAGTATTTAAGAGGCAGAGGTCGAGTTTCGACAACTTGACCAGTAAGCATAGTGCCACCCCACAAGGGGTTATGGACAATAAAATCTCCCTTAAGTAGGAAAGGTTTAGGGAGTTGATGAATCAGTGCAGCCAATGCTTTCAGGGGTACTGCACCATCTGGATGATGATATATGTTGCAGGCAGTTATTTCCTGTTTTGTCATTATCCTGACAACCACAGTTTCAAGAGTGGTTTGGAGGGGCACAGGTTAACTGCATACTGAGTTCAGGCCATAGACAAGAACTCCACCTGACGCACTATTATAGTTGCTACAGTTCTTGTAATACGCCCTATAGCCATGAAGGGCAGGGGTCCGCATTACCAGGAACCAGATTTCCTGGAGGGCAATGCAGAAAGCAGGTGTAAGCCTAAACATTTGCTGTAGCTCAGCCGGGTGGTGGAAAAAGCCGCTGCTGTTCCACTGGAGGATGAGGTTATTGTGAGGCTGGGGAGGCATGAAGCATGCAAGGACGCAGGTTACACTTCAGCATCACCCTGCTATCACCGATTGAGTATTTGTATCCATTCCTATTGTGGATGAGGCATCAAGTGAGATCTAGGTCCTCAGTAGATGCTGAGATCTCCACCTCATCCGCAGGTATAGAACTGGTAGCTAGTAGTGGTGTTGAGGTCACCTGAAGGTTATTTTTCTTAGCAGACTTCTTTTTTTTTGCCCTCTCACTTCTCTTTAGGGGCTTGCTGGGAGGACTTCTCTGAAGTAGCTTGAGGCATGGAGGAAGACTGTGCAGCTCTTTGACCAGCAGCTTTTGGCTCCTTTAGCCACTGGCGAGTGTCCGCTGTAGCATTAGTGGAGACCTTGGGAGAGAGAGTCCCAAGCGACCGCTTCCACACGAGATGATCCAGAGGAGGCTGTTGCTTCTCTGACTTGTGGGTGGGGACTGATGTCCCCTGCATTTGGGGAGGAGGGGGGGCTTGCTCCTAAACTAGGTACTTGTGATGGCGATGGTAATGTAGCTGCAGCATATGTCGACGCCAACCATATGGGTTGTAATCGTTCAAATTTACATTCAGCTTCTTGGTAAGTCAATCTGTCCAGGGTCTTGTACTTCATGATTTTCCACTTCTTTTGGAGTACTGTGCAGTCTGGCGCACCGGGGGAGTGCTGCTTTCCGTAGCTGATACAAGTGAGAAGGGGCACACAGCGAGTATCTGGATGCAGTGGACATCCGCAGTCTCGACATGTGGCATTGGAAGTGCAGCGGGAAGACATGTGCCCTAATCTTCAGCACATAGAGCACCGCATATGGGGAGGAACATTTGGTTTAACATCACAGTGGTAAATCATCACGTTGACCTTCTCAGGCAACGAATCATCCTCAAAGGCCAAGATGAAAGCACCAGTAGTGACCCTGTTGCCTTTGGGTCCCCTGTAAATGCGCCAGATGAAAAAAACACCCCACCATTCTACATTGGCACAGAGCTTGTCAGACTGCAAGAGGAGGTCGCAATGCAAAATAATCCCCTGGACACGTTGAGGATTTTATGGGGAGTGACAGAAACAGGATTATCACCCAGACGGTCACAAGTGAGTAATCACCGGGATTGGGCTAGAGATGCTGTCTGAATCGAGACTGCACTGCTTCTAATCTTGGACAGTGCTGCCACTTCCTCAAACTCATCCTCAAGATATTAAAAAACTGAGGCTTCATGGGTAGAAAGAGTCCCTGTCCATTCTGCTACAGACTAAATACCGAGGCGAATATGGCTATCCTCCTTGTGTAGCCCTATGTTTCTCCCATGGTGTAGCAAGGGAGGGAAAAGATTTAGGATCATATCTGTCAGCTTTGTACTCGATCTTGCCTTCTTGGAGACAGCTGGTGTCTTAGTCACCAGCAAGGGATGACTTCATTCATTGTGGGTCATCTGCCCTGATGCCACCCATTCCGATCATGGGCTCTCCCCACGGGTGCCACCCAGCGACAGCAAAGGCCACATGGCATGCTGGCCATTTCCAGGAGTCCTGATGCCCCAGGAAGACAGGCATCTACTCCTTGGCATATATGGGCAGTTTACAGCTCAGGCACCAGCAGTGCGATCCCTGTGTTGTCAGGGGACTACCACCAAATGGGGACATGATTGCCCCACCACAATGTACTGGCTACCGTGCTGGATATTGGGTGCAGAGAAATCCAAACTGCCATGAGGGTGAAAGAGTACAGGAGAAAATGGAAGAAGATGACATACCCCGCAAAGTGTGCTCATCCAAATAGTTGAATTGCGGGTGGAGATGCAAACCCAAGACAATAGGCTCAGGACATACAATCTAGGGGAACTATGGATAACTCATGCACCACGTAAGGCATCCTTCCCCATATGGCCCGCACTTCTGTAGAATTTGGAAAGTGGCAGGTCAAACCATAAAATGGGACCTGAAGTTATAGGGTCGAAGAGTGAGAGACTCCTTTTAGTAACGTTTTACGACAGGCAGGGATACCTTAAGCCTATTCTAACCCCCAGACCTGCAGGGGGAAGCAAAGTTGACATTTGCCATATTGCAGAGATGCTAAGTTGCAGATAGGAACAACGAAAAGAATGTGACAAATAAAACTTTTGGCCCATGGGCCTTTCGTCAAAAATAGATGACATACACACACACTACTGCAGTCTCGGCAACTTCAGCCACACTGTGAGCAGCAGCACCACTGCATGATGAGAGTGGTGATTGGGCAGGGGTAACGAGAAGGCTGGAGTGGGGAGGGATAGTTGCCAATCACCACTCTCATCATGCAGTGGTGCTGCTGCTCACAGTGTGGCTGAAGTTGCTGAGACTGCAGTAGTGTGTGTGTATGTCATCTATTTTTGACGAAAGGCTGCTGGGGAGCATGCAAGGATGAGGTGGAAAGAGGGTAGGGCAGCTACGTGCTGTCAGGCAATTAGACAGTGGGCAGGGGAGAGGTGGGAAGGGGGGCACCAGCAAAGGAGAGAAGTAAAATGACTGGGTGCAATGGTGGAATGATGAGGGCTGCATGGTGCTGGAATGGAACAGGAGGCTGAATGGGTGAGGACAATGACTAATGAAGGTTTAGGCCAAGAGGGTTATGTGAATGTAGGGGAAGTTCTCCCTGCACAATTCAGAAAAGCTGGTGTTGGTGTGAAGGATCCATATGGCACAGACTTTGAAGCAGTCACTGAAACAAAGGATGTCATGAATAGCAGCATTCTCAGCAACCAGGTGGTCCACTTTTTTCGCTGGCCATTCATGCAGACAGATGGCTTGTCGGGTGTCATGCCCACATAGAATGCAGCACGGTTGCAGCTTAGCTTGTAGATCACATGACTAGTTTCACAGATAGCCCTGTCTTTGATGGGATAGGTGATGTTTGTGATGGTGGCGGGAGTATGTATGGGACAGGTCTTGCATCTACATCTATTACAGGGGTATGAGCCATGAGGTACAGGGTTGGAAGCAGGGGTTGTGTAGGGATGGGTGAGTAGATTGTGTAGGTTTGGTGGATGGTGGAATACCACTGTGGGGGGTGTGGGAAGGATAGTGGGCAGAACATTTCTCGCTTCAGGGCAAGACGAGAGGTAGTCAAAACCCTGGTGGAGAATGTAATTCAGTTGCTCCAGTCCTGGGTGGTACTGAGTTACATGGGGAATGATCCTCTGTGGCCATACAATGTGAGACTGGAAAGATAAAGCATGATATATTTATTTTTGTAGAAGGCTGGGAGGATAATTACGATCAGTGAGGGTCCTCAGTATATCTTACAGACTATAAGATGCTGCAGGCTATAGGGTACACATTCATTCTTAAGCACTTTTTAAAAAGTAACATTTTTACAATTTGTAATATTAGATTGCAAAGCCAGGCTAACAACAATTCTGTGTATAGAACCGCACTGACCTAAAGGCCCCTGAATATCAAAATTGAACGTCTCCTTCATAACGACTGTCTTCTTCATATAAGAGATGGCCTTCACTGCCCACCAGAGCATTACCTATGCAGTACTTCTTGAAAGATTTGACCAAAATGTCTTCTCTTACAGTAGACAACAACTTTTTTCCAGTGACACACTGGTGTGATTGTAGGTCCTTTCAATGCTCGCTCCGGTGTAAGTCCTTGTTGGGTTTCGTCTGTAGCATGTCAACTGAATTTGGTCAGAAAATACGACAGAGCAGAAGTGAGCTGCAACAGTGCCAGCTGCAGGTGGGTGGGAGTATTACATGCTGCAAAGCAATACACAACCAACTGGTGTTGCGAAGCTGAGTCAGTTGGGCGTGATACAGCAACAGCCAATGCTGGAGTGCATTAGCAGAAGGTCGGGAGCCTTTCCTCACCTGCCACCAGTCGTGTTTAAAATATTTGCCTGAAGCCCTATATGAACATAGTCTGGAACGAATAAACATTCAGCTATTTGTGTACTAAATAATTCTTGTCTCAATATCAGAGCAAACAACACCCACACGCCTGTGACACCCAGAGTGACATCCTAGAATGCACTATGGGGTCTTCCGTTTGACCACTACACAGGGTAGCCTGCTGTGAGGCACAAGGGAGCTGGCTGCTCACTGGAGGAAGTTTACGGCCATCATCAGCTGCATCGCTGTCGCAGCCAGAGTGACTGCTGACAGCAACACTGAGTGACCCCATATTCAGCCTTGCTCCTTGACCTGTCAGCAATGACAGATGTCTACTATTTCACTTAAGAGGCAACTGGAAGCCTCTACTAAGCTGTTCCTGATTTAGTACACCTGAGGGCTGGAAAAAAGAAAGTAATTAAACATATCTACAGTCGCCCTGACACCTCATTTCACCCTCCACATGTGACAATCCAAGGGTCATGCAACACTGATGTCAGAACTTTGCCATCACTTCTTAGAGCAATGTTTGAACTTACACCCTATGTTACAGTGAATTAAAGAAAAAGAAAATACTTATATTTTGGTCTTAGAAAAGCCATCTGACAGTTGTGAATTTTATAACGTAGATTTTATTGCGAATAGAGAACCAGTGGATTTTTCTACTCTTAGAGGTAATGGAAGGTATGACTAGTTAGTGACTGTTAGATGTGCAAAGTGTAACCTCAAGGGTCATAAGTGCAATGTATGAAATCACTTCTAGGAAAATGTTACACATGTAATCATTTGGGCCATACGGCTAGGCAGTGCTGGGAGACAATATGGCTCATAATTACATGTAAGAATTAAGTTAATGTATTTTGTCTCCTTGTCTTGTGAATGTTAGTTCTCGAAGTGAGTGTTGTCAAGGACAAAGCTTGAATAGAACCAGAGACACAAGGTGTACCACAATCAGTAGTAGTATGCATATTGTTCAAGAAGGTAACAGAATTACCAGCAGAAAATAAGGAACTTTGTGGGTTGACAGGATCACGATCATTCAACACAGTGTAAATTTGAAACTTCCTGGCAGATTAAAACTGTGTGCCCGACCGAGACTCGAACTCGGGACCTTTGCCTTTCGCGGGCAAGTGCTCTACCAACTGAGCTACCGAAGCACGACTCACGCCCGGTACTCACAGCTTTACCTCTGCCAGTACCTCGTCTCCTACCTTCCAAACTTTACAGAAGCTCTCCTGCGAACCTTGCAGAACTAGCACTCCTGAAAGAAAGGATATTGCGGAGACATGGCTTAGCCACAGCCTGGGGGATGTTTCCAGAATGAGATTTTCACTCTGCAGCTGAGTGTGCGCTGATATGAAACTTCCTGGCAGATTAAAACTGTGTGCCCGACCGAGACTCGAACTCGGGACCTTTGCCTTTCGCGGGCAAGTGCTCTACCAACTGAGCTACCGAAGCACGACTCACGTCCGGTACTCACAGTTCTGCAAGGTTCGCAGGAGAGCTTCTGTAAAGTTTGGAAGGTAGGAGACGAGGTACTGGCAGAGGTAAAGCTGTGAGTACCGGGCGTGAGTCGTGCTTCGGTAGCTCAGTTGGTAGAGCACTTGCCCGCGAAAGGCAAAGGTCCCGAGTTCGAGTCTCGGTCGGGCACACAGTTTTAATCTGCCAGGAAGTTTCATATCAGCGCACACTCCGCTGCAGAGTGAAAATCTCATTCCAGTGTACATTTGTCAGACAAAAGTTTAATTGGTCCTTGTCCTGGAAAACAACTGACAATGAGCATGTCTTCACCTTCAATATCTGGCTCAGATGCACGGTTGGTCTAATGAAGTATTATTGACTGTTACAAAACTGATACTAACAAAGGAAGTAAAAACATATTTAGGGTATACAGGAGATGTGAAGGGAGCCACAATATTCGTAGAATTTAAAGAAGGGTTAATTCTAAGATATATGGATCAAAATAGTGCCAGACACTATAGGGAACAATTCGCAGCAATAACTAAGAGAAATAAAGAAACTGTGGAAGAATTTGCGGATAGGATAAGGAAAATCAATGGACATACCTGTGCATTGGGGCAGGATGCTGAAGTTAATGACATTATTTTGCAAGAAGCATAGCAGAGGGTCTTCAAAGCTTTTTTAAGAGGGCTGCATGCAGAAATGTCAGAATGTGTGTGGACAGGGTGTCTGACAGATTTGCGCACAGCAGTGCGGTAACTACAGTGTGTGAGAAGATCAATTTGTCTACTGGAATACAGGGCAAATGGACACTGTTTGCAGCTAATATAAAACATTTCAAGTTTGGACAAACAGGCCATGTAAGGACGAAGTGTTGCCAGCCTCAGGGTGATGTGAATAAAGAAAGAAGAAGTAACAGTTTTAAAAGTAGAGGAGCAGGTAGAAATAAGGTATTGAACACTAGCTGGGACCCCTGGTCCACCTATGGTCTTCCCAGCAAGACTAGATGCTACAAAATTGTATGCAGATGTGGATGCCACAAGATCTGTATGGGATAAGAAGAATAGGAACAAAAATGATTCCATGATATCATTGGACACAGGGGAGAATGTTTCAGTCACCAGTAGCGATCTGGTGAAATGTACGCAATTGGACCCACCACAGTACAGACTGCATGGAGTGGGAATAAAGACCTCATCACACCATTAGGACTGTGGACACAGGCATCCACCTGAATACGGCTCAATTTAAACAATGATTAGAGATTGTGTCACATTCAATTGAGGGGTACAACATGATTCTGGATTAGATTTCCTTATCAGCATTGTGCCATACTCAACTTCAAGCTACATAGGGTGGAACATGGCAGAAAAATGCTTCAGTTAGGTTAAGTCATGGTAGAGAGGTGGCAAGAAGAGTCTATTGCGAAAGATGAACCAATTAAACCATGAAAACTATACTAAGACTCGATTCACATGATTATGTATCTAAGGGTACTGGGAAATTTCTTTGGGTCAGTGTCGAGTCCAGCTTGCCGGCAGGAATTTTGTGTGTGATGGAACCATTAGAAGAGAATTAAGTATTAGATCAGGTGGGTTGTTTATTTAACAGACATATCATGCCCATACCGGTTTCTACATACCATTTCAGCACAGAGGGCACATGATTAACACACCAGTTGTTAATCTCCAATATGAATATCTTGGAGGAGGAAGAATGGAACATATGGGGTGTCAGCCACAAAGAATTGCCAGACATCACTGAAACTCTATGAGGAGCAAAAGTGAAGCATCTAGAGGGAAGCAAGAGCAAACAGATGACAAAACTACTTTTGGAATTCAATGGTTTATTTTTTCCAAAAGGACCATTATCAGGTACGCATATTACACAACACTGCATACCAATATGAAATGAGTCATCAGTCTACCACAAACCATACAGAAGAGCTAGCAACTTTCACCCAATTTTGAAGATGTAAATCGATCAACAGCTGAAAGATGGAATACTTGAAGAACGTGATGTCGACAGTGGGCAGGAATATTTGTGCCAAAAATATAGGTTTGGTTTGATTACAGACACCTAAATGAGAAAACCATAATGGATGACTACCGTTTCCCAAACATCACAGAAACTATGGATCATTTAGAGCTATCCTAATATTTTTCAACAATGGATTTGCAGAGTGAGTATCACCAGATAGAGCCGGTATCACAGGACTGACACAAAACAGCATTTCTGGAACCATGCGGACACTACCAACTCAGAAGGATGCCATCCTCATTAAAAAATGCACCTGTATAACATTTCAGAGATTGTTGGACACAATTCTCAGAAGTTTGAAACCATGGAAATGCTGTGTATCTTGATGGAATAATCGTCTATGGAAGTGACAGCAGACAGTATATGCAGTGCTTAAGGGAAGTATTCCTAAGGTTAAAAGCAGTGAAGTTAACAGTGAGTACAAAAAAGTGACTTTTTGATGGAATAGATAGCATACCTAGGGCATATCAAAAGATGGATGTAACACAGACCAAAATTAGAGCTGTATGGGAATTTCCCGTACCACAATCTGTAAAAGAGTTGCAGTCACTCTGGACTTGTGAACTATTACCACCAGTTCGTAAAAGGTTGTGTGGATACTGCCAAAAGGTTGACAATTGTTAGAAGAAGGGTACTAAATTTGTGTGGTCAGAACAGTGCCAGCATGCTTTTGAGGAGCTAAAAGAAGCTTAAACATTGAGTCCAATTGTAGCATTTCCAGATTTTAATACAGAATTTGTTTTATTATGTGATGCGTAAATTCATGCACCAGCCTGTCTCTTATCAGAAGAGGTAGAATGTGTAGAACATCCAGTAGCTTACGCTCAAGGCAACTGAATTCTGAAGAATGAAATTATTCCACAATGGAGAATGGGAAGTTAACCTTATTTATGGACTTTCATACTTCAAATTTTATCTGTACAGTAAAACATTCAGAGTAATAACAGATCATACGACATTAAAATAGTTGGGGTTAAAGAATCCTTCCCAATAGGTTGACATGATGGGCAGCAAGGCTAAGCTAATTTGATTTTGAACTTATTCATAAAACTGAGAAGAAGCATGGGAATGCAGATAGCTGAAGTAGAAAACCAGCAGTATTACATATTACTAAGAATATCGAAGAACTAGAAATCCAAGTAGAAGTCTTAGAGAGGGAAGTAGTTATTAAAATGGTTGCAGTCTGTAGAAGATAGTGTTCCAGCTAGGGGTAAATTTGTTGCAAGAAGGGAAGTATTTAAAGGGTCTAAGGAAAGTACAGAAGGAACTATCATCAAAGTTGAGGTTCGTTTCAGAACCTGAGCACAAAGGCTTGCCCTTTAATTTGGAGTAGCCACAGCATCATTGAGAACTGATGGAAGAAAAGTTTCTATTTCCATTTCTGTAACAGTAGCAGGGAAACAAGAACATCATGAGTGCTACATAATTCATGCATAACTCGTCACAAGGGGAACACTGAAGAAATTTGTAAGAGTAAAAACTCGGCGACTGTCATTAACTGCAAAAGATGAAGGAACATATGTAGAAATGGAGGAAGCAAAGTTACAAAAATGCCACCAAGAGAAAATCATAGTCTGTCTGCGTATGGTAATATGAGTGGGGCAGGATTCCTGTGCAGTGAAATTGATAATGGGAGAAAGGAGGAAAGAGAATACAATTAAAAAGTGGTCCAGCCAGAATTGTAATTTCAGCATGTCGAGGCACATGGGCTTTGTCAAGATGGTAGTAGCAGCTAGTTGTTACAAGAAGTGGAGGGGTACATCAGCAACGAGGGTAGAATGAAAGGTGAATGCTTTCTTATTAAATGGAACAGCGTCCACAGTAATGGGGCCTACTTTCTGCCTGTCCTCCATGATTGCAGGGATAACTCATTTGAGCATTTCCCAGCCACATTTGTACTGGCCAGAAGAGCCCATGGAAGTGCCACCTGCCGCAAACCAGCCAGCTTAAATCAAATTCTAGGGCCAGAACTAATGTAATCTGTAAACACACTTCTGAACTGGCAGAAGGGACCAATCTCCCTGGAAACGTTATTGCAACATGTAAATTCATATCGTGAAAATCAGCACCAGACTGAGACAACACTCACCATTGTCATACCAACCACTGCAGCGGCACTTGTTCTGCTGAGCCTGGTGTTGTTCTGGTACACAAAAGACAAAGAACACGACCAAGTTTGGACCCACCCATAGTTCAGGTTCCACTGCGTTGGATAACCCATGCATAAAAGCAGCAGAATGCACAGTGATATAGTATGAAGAATAATCGATTTATTTTCGCTTTTAAGTGAGCCGTATAGAATTGGAAAAAATTGTGCAAGAAGCACAGTAATGAAATTAGTACCATGGTGTTTGAGTCAAGGTGCAGGGCAAGGGGCCCTATGGAAATTTATAAGATTCAGTGAGAGGGTTAAGGTAACTAATTGTTAGAACAATACATAAGTGGCAAAATAAGGCCGGAAATACTTGTCACCAGTAACTCTGGTTTAATGGGTAGTATAGTTTGGTCAATCCGAGAGACAGAGTCTTGATAAAAAGGTCAATGTAGCGTATTGACCATAATTGGTCAAAAAATATGATAGAGCAGAAGAACAGCCAGCTGCACATGGGTGACGGTGTTATGCATTGAAAAGCAAAACATGGCCAACTTGCTTTGCAAAGCAGAGCCAGCTGGGCATAGTATAGCAACAGCCAATGCTGCAACATGGTAGTGGAAAGACGGAAGTTTTTCATCACTTGCCACCAGATTAGTATTTACAATACATGCCTTAAACACTAAACAAACAATCTGAAGTGTAGAAGTACTAAGCAGTTCGTATGATACTTGTCCCACTATCACAGCCAACACCACACACCTGTGACACCCACAGTGACATCCTGGAATGCAGCATGGAGTCCACCATTCAAACACAAGACAGGGCTGGCTGCCCTTAGTCACAAGCAAGCTGCCTGCTCACTCTTGACATTACCTTCTGTGAAGATGTGTCAGAGGTAGACATACAGCAGGTCTCCAACAATAAAGGCCACTCTGCCAAAGCCATCAGCACACAGTTTACCTTGATACAACACGCCCAGCGGATGCTGCAGGCTTATATGCCAGCTACCGTGCAGTACAAAGGCAGTCTGTTGTGACCTTACAGCAAAATAACAGTCCTCTCTTCAGAAGTCACATGTGGTCAACCCTGCCCTGGACTTTGGGATACAGTTTCAGTCTCTATGAACAGTCGTTACATCCAAGAAACAACAGCACAATTCACACTAAGCCATCAGCCCACATCAATTTTTGACTGTCCTGCTTCCTTTCTTTCTATGGCCCTCCAATGCCAAGTCTAGTAGGCATTTTCTCTGTGCCAAACTGCACTGCCTGTAGCTGTGTACATGGTGATTGTGAATGTGAGGTTACCCAACAAACACTACCTCGTTTCATACGTCCCCTGACATCATTGGCAAAGTTGTCAGTTGACCGGAATGCCATCTTCCGTGCAGAACACGATCATACGGACATCTGGTTACAGTTTGTAGGATTGTATTGTGAATGAAACACAAGATAGGGAAGTAGTAGTTTGTTGCTTTAATTCTGGATATAAGATTAGTTTAGGCCATTTTGCATTCAGTCCTCAATTGGCACATGTAGTCCTGCTCATTTTTTCAGTTCTTCCTTACTGGCAAGCCAATCACGAATGGCTCTTTCTGTTGGAGGAGGACCAAAATGCCACTCAGCTGCTCTGTTTTCATATTGGTCTGCATATGTTATTATCTTCAATTTATAGCCCACATCATATGAAACCCCTATTTTTTTTAATAAACTACTAAAGAAAATACTCTTCTGTTATCAATAATACAAATCACTTTCAGTTCAAGTTCACTGGCACTGTAGACTGCTGTGATACATCATAGGCTTGACAGTGTTCTAGGTTTGTGATGGCGGGGCAGGAGGGGGACAGTGTTAACAAGCTTGTTAAGCTCTACAGCTCATGTTCATTGCATCGGTGCACTGCTGCTGCCAGTTGAATCGTGTTGCTAGATAGTTATAGGTTTCCCACAGCATTGAATATATGGCCTTCTTTAAGCCTGGGAGGAATTTTAAATCAAACACAGGACATTTTAAAATTAATTTTGAGTATAAGACACACCTGAATGATGTAAGAATTTTTTTAAGAAAAAAGTGTGTCGTAGTCCATAAAACATTGTATGCTTTTGTTCTGTATAAAATATAAAGTCAAATTGGTGATGTTTCCTTGTGAGTGACACACTTTAGGTCTCAGTGACCTGCCCTTCTTTCCTAACCTTCCCGTATCTGTTACTAACTTTTTCCAGATGAAGGAAATAATAATTCCAAAAGCTAGGGAAGTTCCTTGTACCTTTGTGTGCATGTATTGTCAGTACTAGCTATTTCAACTCCTGAAGTTAAGTGAAGACCAGCCATTTTGTCTGACAAATTTGCAGTTTTGAGCCAATCCAAAATGTGAACACGAGAGTAAAATATAATTTTCTGAACCTTATCTGTGTTTCTGCATCAAAGTTTATCTGCAGTATCTACTTTCCTGTCTGAAGGGCAAAAATGTAAATAATTTCCCACATCTATTTTTTTAAAGTTACAAGTAGAGGTTACAATGATATGAAGAATCTTTGTCTTCACATTACATACCTGATGTACTGATCAGTATGACACTTCCTGTGTACTGATTTGAACTGCGTAGACCATGTTACAAAATACATTTTGTTTGGCTACAGTGTTAGAGGCATTTTAAGTTTAAATTCATCATGTTTGCTGCCAGATATGGAACTAAAAATACTGATTAAGTTGTGATATCCAAAGAAGAATTTAACATCAAGGATTCTTACTACACAGAAGGTAGGTCAGGAAGAATGTTTAAATTTTTTGTTAGGTAACTTTAACCTAAACAATTTAAAAAAGATGTGCGGTAAAGCAAAGAATTTATGGCGGAATTATTTTGTGGATGAAACAATAAAAGTTTCATTTACTGAATAATGTACATAGTAATACATCTGTATATGAAGGCTGGTGCATTGTTACACATTATTATTGCTAGCTTTCTGTTAAAGATAATGGATATTAAATTTGAGAGAGAGAGAGACAGAGAGAAATTTTGCAAAACTGTAAGCAAATCAATTACAATTGGTTCAGTGTAGAGAAAAAGACAAGCAAATATCACAAGACTCCAGAAGAAACGGAAGAGAACAACTTCGCAAATGTCTAGATTTAAAATAAAGGTAAAGAGAAAAAAGAGTTGTGAAGAGTATGTACAAGTAATGTAAATGCACAACCACTCATGTCACTGGAGTGTAATCATCTGAACCCTATTTACATTCATACTAATCCCCATAAACTTTAGGAAAAGCAGTGAAAAGAATGAAATAACTACATCCAGAGAGCCCAACATGGAAATATGCAGTAACAAACAAATTAATTGTTCCAGTGGAACAACTTCCATAATGTTTAAGCACACATTAACAACATGAATTGGATAACAAGGTTTCAGAAAAAAAGAAGCAAACAGTTGAAATTTTTTACAACAGAGATGACAATCTGTCAAGCACTTGACAGATTATTTAAAGATCAGAAGACAAAGATGCACAGAGTTTTGCAAAAAGTACTACATGGAATTTTCAGCTCAGGGTGCTTATAAGCAATTTTAGGCAGATACAGAAATAGGACAAATAAAAAATACTTTCATTTATTACACATTTTGTTCGTTTTGAATACACCTCAATGTATGTATGAAGGTATCAAGCCAACTCTTATTATCTGGTGAATGCACTGAAAAGAGCAATTTTTTTATGAGGTAAGGAGTTACTGGAACATGTAGTCTACCGATAATTCATGTGTACTACGAACTCATGTATAAAGTGTAAAAACTGTAACTCCTAAACTTCACTCCACATTAAAGAATGAAGTTGACTGACAAACAAGTAAAATGGAAAAAAATGGATTGATGATGACAGGCAACAAAAATATGCAGAAGTTAATGGTAGCATCACTGACGTAGTGTCAGAAATTTATAAGGAAATTTTATATTTAATATTTCACTGCTTCATAGAAAACTCACAATCTGCTGAATTGGGGATATGTGCAAAATAGATTTCTCAAATCTGGAAATCTACAGACTGACTTTGTAAATAGTGTGTCTATGATTAACGAAGACCAAAGTCAAAGTGCTCATTCATAACATGAATAAGTACAGGCTTTGCAGGTTGTGCCTGGATGCTGCAGGAACATTTTATCATGCCATCATCACTAATGAGATCTAACACATGAAACAGTTTCTGTTGCTGTGTTCTCATATAAATAATACCTGATGTAAATAAGATTTCACATCTAAAAAAATTTGACAATTCATTGAGATGGCTGTACTTCTTCTACACTCCTGGAAATGGAAAAAAGAACACATTGACACCGGTGTGTCAGACCCACCATACTTGCTCCGGACACTGCGAGAGGGCTGTACAAGCAATGATCACACGCATGGCACAGCGGACACACCAGGAACCGCGGTGTTGGCCGTCGAATGGCGCTAGCTGCGCAGCATTTGTGCACCGCCGCCGTCAGTGTCAGCCAGTTTGCTGTGGCATACGGAGCTCCATCGCAGTCTTTAACACTGGTAGCATGCCGCGACAGCGTGGACGTGAACCGTATGTGCAGTTGACGGACTTTGAGCGAGGGCGTATAGTGGGCATGCGGGAGGCCGGGTGGACGTACCGCCGAATTGCTCAACACGTGGGGCGTGAGGTCTCCACAGTACATCGATGTTGTCGCCAGTGGTCGGCGGAAGGTGCACGTGCCCGTCGACCTGGGACCGGACCGCAGCGACGCACGGATGCATGCCAAGACCGTAGGATCCTACGCAGTGTCGTAAGGGACCGCACCGCCACTTCCCAGCAAATTAGGGACACTGTTGCTCCTGGGGTATCAGCGAGGACCATTCGCAAACGTCTCCATGAAGCTGGGCTACGGTCCCGCACACCATTAGGCCATCTTCCGCTCACGCCCCAACATCGTGCAGCCCGCCTCCAGTGGTGTCGCGACAGGCGTGAATGGAGGGACGAATGGAGACGTGTCATCTTCAGCGATGAGAGTCGCTTCTGCCTTGGTGCCAATGATGGTCGTATGCATGTTTGGCACCGTGCAGGTGAGCGCCACAATCAGGACTGCATACGACCGAGGCACACAGGGCCAACACCCGGCATCATGGTGTGGGGAGCGATCTCCTACACTGGCCGTACACCACTGGTGATCGTCGAGGGGACACTGAATAGTGCACGGTACATACAAACCGTCATCGAACCCATCGTTCTACCATTCCTAGACCGGCAAGGGAACTTGCTGTTCCAACAGGACAATGCACGTCCGCATGTATCCTGTGCCACCCAACGTGCTCTAGAAGGTGTAAGTCAACTACCCTGGCCAGCAAGATCTCCGGACCTGTCCCCCATTGAGCATGTTTGGGACTGGATGAAGCGTCGTCCCACGCGGTCTGCACGTCCAGCACGAACGCTGGTCCAACTGAGGCGCCAGGTGGAAATGGCATGGCAAGCCGTTCCACAGGACTACATCCAGCATCTCTACGATCGTCTCCATGGGAGAATAGCAGCCTGCATTGCTGCGAAAGGTGGATATACACTGTACTAGTGCCGACATTGTGCATGCTCTGTTGCCTGTGTCTATGTGCCTGTGGTTCTGTCAGTGTGATCATGTGATGTATCTGACCCCAGGAATGTGTCAATAAAGTTTCCCCTTCCTGGGACAATGAATTCACGGTGTTCTTATTTCAATTTCCAGGAGTGTATATTTGAAAAAAAAAAGTACACATTATCCAGTTTGTGTTCAAAAGTATTTAAAGTGGAAATGGACTGTTATTCTTTGCTGCGTGACATGGTATAGTCTTCATGGATGCTATTTGTGGTACAATGAGGAGAGGAGTGTGGAACCAGATGAATCACAGAAAATGGTATGCTGGCTGAGCTACAGATTTTTATGAATGGCACAAACTCAGATTCAAGTAAAAACCATATTTTATGGTACTGGAAGATGGTTTCTCGACAACTGAGTGAGTGTAACTCGCATTCAGGTCAACGTTTTTGCTCATATTCAAAACTATTATTATTTTTTACCTTAAGCTATCATAATATTGTTGTCACAACAACCCTGAAGCTTGGAAAAACCAAACATCTTCTCATAACTAAGGATGCAACCCATCAAAGATGTGCTTGGTATTCAGAGGTGGAAAATAATTCTTGCGGGGATCAAATGCTGCAGACGAAGACACTATAGCAACAGATGCTGTCAAGAATGTGCATATTGATCTGATAAATCCTGGACTGTTTGTCATTGTAGAAATTTTAAATGAGAGAGGTATAAAACATTTTCTGTGGCATCTCTGAAAATGCAGAACCTATGGTAATCTTTTTGAAACCCATTCCAAAGGCTACAATTGTTTCACAAAATACAAAAGTGACAGCACTTTTTTTTAGAACTGAACAAATTTGAACATTAATAAATTAACCAATGATCATTTAAAAAGCATCAGATATTACTTATGTCTTTAGAATTCGGACCTATGACTGTGTTGCAAGATGAATTTTTTTTATCTTTTTTTTTCTAAAAAGAAAATGTAATATAATGAAAAACCGAAAGACTCATGTATTTAAATCGTATGATTTATGTATAGTTTTAGTTTTTTTGAGTATCAAAAGTTGCATTATGACTAATGCTATTTGTGTGAGCTATGTATAGAATCTATGGTGTCCCAAATGCAATTAGTTTTTGACTTTTATCCTCAAGATTTCAAGTTTTAGATTCAATTATTGCATGCCTAATTTAACATATTCCTTATGTATTTGGATTTTAAAGGAAGGGTGCAATTCAAATAATTTCTGATTTAAACATAATTTTAAGAAATTCTTTCAGAAGCTATCTTTAATTCCACACGGCCAATTGTGTGAACCCATTATCAATCATTTAGAAAAGGAACTGTTACTATAACAATGAATGAAACTCACTTTTCAAACATGTGATTGTCCAAGAGAAAACTTCGAATCGCTCTTTCCTTAGCTGAATTGTACTTTCGATTCAACTACCATTTAATGAGTAACTATATTGTTGTATTCCATTAAGAAATAATTGCGTCTCTATCCACTGCCACTACCAGGCCTAATGATCATACAACAAAATCAAATTATTTCCAACATCAATTGGTGAATATTTAGTAGTTCAGTCATTTCTACAATGAAGTAAACAAATTTAGTTGATAACCTACAAAATATTTCAATGCACCCTATGAGTTGTTCATTAAAATTATTTTAACCGATACTTCACAACAAGAGTAATTAGCTTTTATGTTGGTTAACTGTCACAACGCAGCTGACCCAAACACTACTCATCAAATATTATGAGAATCAATAGTGGACAGATTACATTAACCTCTCAACAGAGCCACATCGTTTTACGACAAGAAATTAAGAATGTTCTGCCATTTACTCAGCCATAACCTTATTTGTAGATCAGAATTGTTTTGAGAAAATATTAAATTCTTTATAAACTTGAAAACTAAAGACAATATGATTCATCATTGAAGACTTAGCACACATCCATTGAGTTAACTGTGTTGCAAAAGATATGTGCAATACCAATCCGTGTTTGCAACATCTGTATTCAGACACTGGGCTTAACAGACCACGTTTTTTTTTTTAACATTATACATACTGGTTAGACAGTGATGAAAGGAAACACAGTTTACCAATAAAATGAAAAAAGGTAAGGCATATGTACCCATTTCCAGCAATTATTTGGTTGGTATATGGTTCATGGCATATTTACCTAATTGTAATATATAACAGATACAAATAAGAGACTTAAATAATCAACAAAGTGTTCTCCTTCACTATTTACAGCAGTCCCCCAATGCTAGGATGACTTTTTCATTCTGTAATTGTACAAGTCACATTGTTGTTGTTGTTGTGGTCTTCAGTCCTGAGACTGGTTTGATGCAGCTCTCCATGCTACTCTATCCTGTGCAAGCTTTTTCATCTCCCAGTACCTACTGCAACCTACATCCTTCTGAATCTGCTTAGTGTATTCATCTCTTGGTCTCCCTCTACGATTTTTACCCTCCACGCTGCCCTCCAATACTAAATTGGTGATCCCTTGATGCCTCAGAACATGTCCTACCAACCGATCCCTTCTTCTGGTCAAGTTGTGCCACAAACTTCTCTTCTCCCCAATCCTATTCAATACTTCCTCATTAGTTATGTGATCTACCCATCTAATCTTCAGCATTCTTCTGTAGCACCACATTTCGAAAGCTTCTATTCTCTTCTTGTCCAAACTATTTATCATCCATGTTTCACTTCCATACATGGCTACACTCCATACGAATACTTTCAGAAATGACTTCGTGACACTTAAATCAATACTGGATGTTAACAAATTTCTCTTCTTCAGAAACGCTTTCCTTGCCATTGCCAGCCTACATTTTATATCCTCTCTACTTCGACCATCATCAGTTATTTTGCTCCCCAAATAGCAAAACTCCTTTACTACTTTAAGTGTCTCATTTGCTAATCTAATTCCCTCAGCATCACCTGACTTAATTAGACTACATTCCATTATCCTTGTTTTGCTTTTGTTGATGTTCATCTTATATCCTCCTTTCAAGACACTGTCCATTCCATTCAACTGCTCTTCCAAGTCCTTTGCTGTCTCTGACAGAATTACAATGTCATCGGCGAACCTCAAAGTTTTTATTTCTTCTCCATGAATTTCAATACCTACTCCAAATTTTTCTTTTGTTTCCTTTACTGCTTGCTCAATATACAGATTGAACAACATCGGGGAGAGGCTACAACCCTGTCTTACTCCCTTCCCAACCACTGCTTCCCTTTCATGTCCCTCGACTCTTATAACTGCCATCTGGTTTCTGTACAAATTGTAAATAGCCTTTCGCTCCCTGTATTTTACCCCTGCCACCTTTAGAATTTGAAAGAGAGTATTCCAGTCAACATTGTCAAAAGCTTTCTCTAAGTCTACAAATGCTAGAAACGTAGGTTTGCCTTTCCTTAATCTTTCTTCTAAGATAAGTCTTAAGGTCAGTATTGCCTCATGTGTTCCAGTGTTTCTACGGAATCCAAACTGATCTTCCCCGAGGTTGGCTTCTACTAGTTTTTCCATTCGTCTGTAAAGAATTCGTGTTAGTATTTTGCAGCTGTGACTTATTAAGCTTATAGTTCGGTAATTTTCACATCTGTCAACACCTGCTTTCTTTGGGATTGGAATTATTACATTCTTATTGAAGTCTGAGGGTATTTCGCCTGTTTCATACATCTTGCTCACCAGATGGTAGAGTTTTGTCAGGACTGGCTCTCCCACGGCCGTCAGTAGTTCCAATGGAATATTTGTCTACTCCGGGGGCCTTGTTTCGACTCAGGTCTTTCAGTGCTCTGTCAAACTCTTCACGCAGTATCATATCTCCCATTTCATCTTCATCTACATCCTCTTCCATTTCCATAATATTGTCCTCAAGTACATTACCCTTGTATAGACCCTCTATATACCCATTCCACCTTTCTGCTTTCCCTTCTTTGCTTAGAACTGGGTTTCCATCTGAGCTCTTGATATTCATACCAATCGTTCTCTTATCTCCAAAGGTCTCTTTAATTTTCCTGTAGGCGGTATCTATCTTACCCCTAGTGAGATAGGCCTCTACATCCTTACATTTGTCCTCTAGCCATCCCTGCTTAGCCATTTTGCACTTCCTGTCGATCTCATTTTTGAGACATTTGTATTCCTTTTTGCCTGTTTCACTTACTGCATTTTTATATTTTCTCCTTTCATCAATTAAATTCAGTATTTCTTCTGTTACCCAAGGATTTCTACTAGCCCTCGTCTTTTTACCTACTTGATCCTCTGCTGCCTTCACTACTTCATCCCTCAAAGCTACCCATTCTTCTTCTACTGTATTTCTTTCCCCCATTCCTGTCAATTGCTCCCTTATGCTCTCCCTGAATCTCTGTACAACCTCTGGTTCTTTTAGTTTATCCAGGTCCCATCTCCTTAAATTCCCACCTTTTTGCAGTTTCTTCAGTTTTAATCTACAGGTCATCACCAATAGATTGTGGTCAGAGTCCACATCTGCCCCTGGAAATGTCTTACAATTTAAAACCTGGTTCCTAAATCTCTGTCTTACCATTATATAATCTATCTGATACCTTCTAGTATCTCCAGGGTTCTTCCATGTATACAACCTTCTTTCATGATTCTTAAACCAAGTGTTAGCTATGATTATGTTGTGCTCTGTGCAAAATTCGACCAGGCGGCTTCCTCTTTCATTTCTGTCCCCCAATCCATATTCACCTACTATGTTTCCTTCTCTCCCTTTTCCTACACTCGAATTCCAGTCACCCATGACTATTAAATTTTCGTCTCCCTTCACAATCTGAATAATTTCTTTTATTTCATCATACATTTCTTCAATTTCTTCGTCATCTGCAGAGCTAGTTAGCATATAAACTTGTACTACTGTAGTAGGTGTGGGCTTCGTGTCTATCTTGGCCACAATAATGCGTTCACTATGCTGTTTGTAGTAGCTTACCCGCATTCCTATTTTCCTATTCATTATTAAACATACTCCTGCATTACCCCTACTTGATTTTGTGTTTATAACCCTGTAGTCACCTGACCAGAAGTCTTGTTCCTCCTGCCACCGAACTTCACTAATTCCCGCTATATCTAACTTCAACCTATCCATTTCCCTTTTTAAATTTTCTAACCTACCTGCCCGATTAAGGGATCTGACATTCCACGCTCCGATCCGTAGAACGCCAGTTTTCTTTCTCCTGATAACGACATCCTCTTGAGTAGTCCCCGCCCGGAGATCCGAATGGGGGACTATTTTACCTCCGGAATATTTTACCCAAGAGGACGCCATCATCATGTAATCATACAGTAAAGCTGCATGCCCTCGGGAAAAATTACGGCTGTAGTTTCCCCTTGCTTTCAGCCGTTCGCAGTACCAGCACAGCAAGGCCGTTTTGGTTATTGTTACAAGGCCAGATCAGTCAATCATCCAGACTGTTGCCCTTGCAACTACTGAAAAGGCTGCTGCCCCTCTTCAGGAACCACACGTTTGTCTGGCCTCTCAACAGATACCCCTCCGTTGTGGTTGCACCTATGGTACGGCTATCTGTATCGCTGATGCACGCAAGCCTCCCCACCAACGGCAAGGTCCATGGTTCATGGGGGGGACAAGTCACATAGAAGTGGAGAAAACTTATTGGCATCACATTAAAGCCTTAATCTTCCTTACTCGGGGAAACTACAAGTGTTGTCATGTTAAATGAATTACACTTACAAGAACTGAATCTTAGCTTAGCAACAATAAACTGGGTCATAGTGATAAATGATACCTTGGGAGGAATACTGAATACAGAATAGGGAAACAATACATATGATGTCCCACAGGGCTGACCTATATAAATGTTGCGCTAAAGCCATTGGAGATTCCTTCAAAATCTGCAATGCTTGCCGATAATTAGTACACTGATAACGGCCACATTCATACTAGAAACAGCCAGGAGAATAATGGAACATGCTTGCAACTGGTTTACAGGCAACAGCACAAAAATTCAACCTTTATACTTACAAAAACATACATCATGCAATTCCGAACAAATTCAAATGACTTACAGATATAAGGAGATATCAATGACAGACAGTGGATGAGGTTCCAAGAGTTAAGTTCTTAGGCATTCAGATCGATAATAAATTAAGGAGGCACCAGCTTACAAAATTTTCCCCTGCGGAAGGGGAGGTGTCGCGAATAGTAGAAGATAGAATTAAAATCATGTAGGCTGTAGGCTGGAAAATTATTGCTACAGATCAAGCGAGGCGGACGTGACCAGACTATCTCATGTGTAATGTGTACTCGACTAACAACAGCGGAGTATGCAGCATCACGAGGCTCAAACACAGTTAGTGGCAACCCGTGGACACAGCAAACAGTGGAGAATGGCTAGTTCATCACGTAGGCATCACATGCTGCCGCGTGACTAGCCTACTCAGGGCTCAAAGTTCGGGGTGCTAGAAGCTTCTAGAACCTTCTAGAAGAAGTGGTGCCGGGTGCACTAACCCCTATAAAAGCGGATAGCCGCTAGATCGAAAGACAGTGATGGAGTGAGGTACTTAGGACACCGGTCCATGTTAGTCTGCGTCGGGATGCTGCAAGAGTTGCAGGAGAGTATTAAGCACAGTAACAAGTAGGGACTTAGGCTGAATCGACACAGCTAACACCTAGTCTGGTGCGCTCGCCTCTGCTGTATTAGGACTTAGGTTTGGGAAGTTAGGGATGGCAACTGTATAGCCAGATAAACAATCATTGGAGACTGTATATAGAATCTTATTTAAATCACAAGTGCCAGGGGTACTTCCAGTATAATCGTTCTATACATCGAGTGTTCATACATGAAAGATTCCCTAAGATCCTATCCGAGTTCCATACTCTAGCTCACCTTGCAGCCTTCTCTACAACGGAGCAGTGAGGAGTTGGCGGCCCACACCACCGAGACCTCATGCCAAGTAAGTTCTCTGATGCGCAGCAACGCAGTCCTTCCACTCCCTCTCAGGACACGTCAGTGGGACACGACAGAGGTTAGACATTTTCTGGTGCCAGGTGTGGGGTATAGGTGAGGTATCTACGGGTGAAGAAGCGACAGTATAGAGTACTGGAATAGGCAGAGGGGCGTTAAGTAGCACCAGCATCACAGAACGAGAGGGTCGACACATCGCGCTGTCGCAGAATGAGAGGGTCGACATATCACGCAGCTGCGGAGCCAGAGGGTCGACACAGTGAACCGTAGCTGGTCCAGGGGGTCGCCGCGGCACGTCTAAGCAGAAGGTGCTGATTCACGCCAACGCAGCACCAGCGTAGCATCGCGCCGCCGCCGGGGTAGAGAGGCGCCGGTCCGCGCCGTCCCAGCAGCTGCACCGTCTCGCACCGCGCTCGTCTCGAGCGGGTCTACGCGCCGCCACCGCGACGCGCCGCATTCAGCGCCAGCCAGCAGGAGTCAAGCTTAGTGGAGATGTCAACCTCCAATGAAGGCTCACAGACACTCTCCAGTGGAAGCAGGCTATATTTAAGTTATAGTGAGGCTACGAAGTTGGTACCCCATAAATTTAATCGGGACAGAGAAAGATTGTCCGAATTTATTGATAATTGCGATAATGCTTACAATTTAGTGAATCCTAGTTATAAGCAAGTGTTTCTGAAGTTCATTATTGGTCAGATAACGGGCTCAGCCCGCAGTAAACTATTGGTTAGAGATCATACTGAGTCTTGGTCTGCCGTGAGGTTTATATTGTTGGAAAATTATGAGAGCAAGCGCACAATTGACTACTATGCTTGTACTATGTTTAATAGTAGGCAGGGAAACGGTGAAAGAGTGGCACAATGGGGCTCTCGCGTTGATTCTATGCAGTTCCACTTTCGAGAGGCAATGAAGAGGGTCATGGATGAGGACGAGATTGCAGGATGCAATGCGCTGATAGGGAAGCTAGGACGGGCCGGTTCATACAGGGATTATACGACGATAGAATAAAAACAGTAATACGGGCACAAGGCGAACGGATAACCCTGTCAGAGGCTATTGACTTATCCGCAACGGAGGAATGTGCGATAACGTCCGAGCGAGATAAACGCCGCGTGGCGACTGCAAGCAGGACAGGAAGGAAAAGTAGTATGAAACGCTTTAATTGCGGAAAAGAAGGGCATGTAGCGCGTGAATGTAGAATAAAGTATACCGTCCGAAAGACAGACGTGGTAAAGGGCGGCTCCCAGGGGACAGACCGAAATCGATTACCAGTCAAGGAAATTGACGTGTGGGAATTTAGGGGAAATGGGGGACGAGCTCAGTGTCCTCCACCCGTAAGGTGTACAGCATGTAACCTACCAAGACACACACCCCCGTGTACCAAAGCCAAACCAGTGACATGCTTCACATGTCACCGACACGGACACTACGCTCGCGATTGCCACGAAAGTAAATGGGTTAACATCCGTGGGAAGAATGTGCAGGGAAATGAGAAGAGGGCGTAATGCCGCAGTTTCATTACGCTGCGTCAGGAATAATAAGAGCTGCCGAATGCACGGGAAAAAATGACTATATATGCGTGAGGAGCAAAGATGTAAAAGGAACTGAGACGAGATTACTAATAGATAGTGGGGCCCACATTAACCTCATTAAATCCAGGGTTTTGAGGGATGGTGTAAAGAAGGAAACCAAAAGGGCAGTGACAATAAAGAGTATCATCAATGAAGAGGTCAGGACGGAGGGTCCTGTATTAATCGAATTAAGTAGTGGTATAGGAAGAAAATGGGTTACTCAGTTTCAAGTTGTAAATGAATGTCTTGATCTGCCGTTTGATGGGTTACTTGGACGGGAGTTCCTGGACGAACTAAAAGTCGTGCTGGATTATGGGCGACGGAGAACGTATGTGCAAGACGAATGGGTAGAATTACGAGAAGCGTGCGAAGAGGACACTGCAAATCGATTAGTTGTGCAAAGTGGTAAGATTGGGACGGAGGTAAGAGCCAGTTACGCAGATGTAGCGCGAGGAGATAAAGCGCCGGTCGAGGTTATGACGCGCGCGCGCACGCAGTCGCTGGGAAACAAATAAGAGATAGCGGTCCAAGTTATACGGATAGTAAGGGTGGCGGTTACTCCAAATACCTGACGAGGCGAGACAGCCAAGTGCCGGTTGCGCCAACTTGTAAGAATTGTGCGACGCCAGATGACAGTGAAGTTATTCGAAACGAAGAGCTGCCAGAACAAGCAAAGAAGCCCTGTAATATCACAACGAGTAGGCGTGACAAGTCGCTAGCCCCGGAGGATCTGGAAGAAGTCAGGATAGGACCCCGGGAAGAGAGGTTTATAAGAGTCCGCGTGACGCGAAAAATAGGTAGGGAGGCAGTAATGCCCAAACAAGAAATTAGACCAGGGGTCTATATACCAGAAGCCATAGTGGCCGTCCAAGATGGAACACGTATAATGAGCGTAATGAATACCCGAACCCACGCAGTGCGGTTTAGGGTGCTGGAAGTACTAGCAGAAGAGGTCCCACCGCCCAGTAGCTACAAAGTTACACGTGCACCCCAGAACAGGAGGATCGAGAGAAAAACGCGGCAAAAGTTGTTAACGTAAAATATGCGTATAGACCACTTAAATCGGGAGGAACACAATGCCATACGGGAATTGTGCTTGGCATATAACGACATGTTTCACTTGCCAGGGGATGTGTTCACCTACACTACCATAGTGAAGCACCATATCCCACTAACACCGGAAGCTGAAGGAACAGTTATAAATCAAAGACCGTATCGCATCCCACAAGCACAGCAGGATGCACTGCAAACGGATATTCAGGGCATGTTGAGAGACGGCATAATCTCGCCGAGTACCAGTCCATTTAATTTCCCCTTGTTATTATTGCCAAAGAAACTTGATGCTAGTGGTAAACCCAAATGGAGAGTAGTTGTTGATTATAGGAAACTAAATGATGTCTCGATAAATATGGTTTACCCGTTACCTAGAATTGACGAAATTCTAGATATTCTAGGAAAGGCAAAATATTTTTCAACGTTAGATCTCGCGAAGGGATACTACCAAGTATTAATAGATGAGAAGGATCGGGAAAAGATGGCATTTAGTACGCCGACGGGACATTACGAATATAATAGAATGGCCATGGGCTTAAAAACGGCCCCATCTACATTTCAACGGCTAATGAACACCGTGCTGACGGGCGTGCAAGGGAATAAAGTGTTCATTTATCTAGATGACATCATCATCATCATAGGTGCATCGCTTGAGGAGCATAACGCACACCTTGAAGAAGTATTTTAATATTTAAGAGAAGCGAACCTAAAGTTGCAGGTTGACAAATGCAAATTCTTGCGGACAGAAGTTACATTTTTAGGACACGTTTTAACGGCAGAAGGTTTGAAACCCGATTCCACGAAAGTAACGGCAATAGAAAATTACCCGCCGCCAAAGACAACTATGGAATTGAAATGTTACCTGGGAATGATCAGATATTACCGACAGTTTCTGAGCAATTTTAGTAAAATTGCCAAGCCTCTACATGAATTACTGAAAAAGGGAGTTCCGTATGAATGGGGCGAAGTGCAACAGGAAGCTTTTCAGACCTTGAAAGAGAAGTTAACCAAACCTCCAATACTACAGTACCCGGATTTCACTAAGGAATTTTTGGTAACCACAGACGCCAGCAAATACGCGGTAGGAGCGTATCTGAGTCAAGGTCCTATAGGAAAAGATTTACCGGTTGCGTATATATCGCGCACTCTCAATAAAGCAGAGATAAACTATAGTACAATAGAGCGGGAGTTAACTGCTATAGTGTGGGCTGTTAAATATTTTCGTCCTTATCTGTTTGGGAGGAAATTCAAAATACTCACGGACCACAAACCCCTGATATGGTTAGGCAGTATCACAGATCCATCGTCTCGATTAATGAAACTTCGGCTAAAATTGGAGGAATATGATTACCAAATCCTGTACAAGGAAGGGAAACAAAACCGCATAGCTGATGCATTATCACGGATTCGGAGTGTACAAGACAGCCATTAGGAAGTACCGCAGGATAGCGGGAGGCAGGGAGAAATAAAGGCGGACGCCACGCAGCGGGACGAGAACCGAGAAGTAGATAACGAAGCAGCGACAGAAGCAGTAGCGACAGCTGAGATAACAGACCCCGAGGAAACAGCTGACGCGACCGAGATAAGTGAAGACGGAGCCGCACCGCCGATAAACGAAGAAGATGTTCTAAGCGCAGAGGACAAATTGGAAATCTTAAAACAGATGCACATATCTTCCATAGGAGGCCATCAGGGAATGGGAAGACATATGCGCGAATAAAGCAGTACTGTACCTGGCCGGGTATGAAAGCCGATATAGAAAAATTCATAAGAATGTGTGAAAGTTGTCAAAAGAATAAGATAACCCAAGCAAAAACGAAGCAACCGATGGAACTAACTCCGACTCCCGAATTCATATTTGAGCAATGTGACATCGATATAGTAGGTCCCTTACCAGTTACCCAAGTTGGCCACAAGTATATTTTGACCTTTCAAGACTCTCTTACGAAGTTTGTAGTAGCTGAACTGATACCTCGACAGGACGCGGATACAGTCGCTCGAAAGTTAGTAGAAAACATTATTTTGAAGTTTGGCATTCTGACCGCCCTATTAAGTGACATGGGGAGTAATTTTATTGGTGATACGATGAGACGAATCTGCAAATCACTGAGAATAGAGAAGATACAAACAACGGCGTATCATCCGCAGTCAAACGGAGTATTAGAACGTACGCACCGCACGCTAACAGAGATGTTACGACATTACGTGAACAGGGACCAGACAGATTGGGACAAATGGGTATCGTTCGCATGTTTTGTGTACAACACAACACCACACAGTACCACGGGATACACTCCATTCCAGTTATTCTTCGGCAGGAAGTGTAATCTGCCAGGGTGGTTACAGAAGAAGCCAACCAACGTGATCTACAATTATGATGATTACGTGACGGAAATCCGACAGCGACTGCAGCTAGTACACCAAGAGGCCAGTAAGGCAACACAGGAAAGCAAAATCAGGAATAAAAGCGATTACGATAAAACGCAGAACCCGAGAGAATTAAAAAAAAAGACGATCGTGTATTACTGTATGATGAAAGCGTGCGTCGGGGACGCTCAAGGAAGTTAGACAGCCAGTGGCGAGGACCGTTTACTGTAGTAGATGTACAGGGACCGAACGTGATAATTAGACTGAAAGGAAATAAATGTATAAAAGTGCACGCGAATAGGCCGAAGGAATTTTACTAAGCAGGCAAGAATACCTTTTAGTTGTTAGTGGTGGAGGAAGTGAACAGATTGCAGGCGATAGCAAAACATGAGAGTGACACGTGCATTTCTATTACAGATGCCATTGATGAGGGCTTTGTGGATGACAGCGATATTCGGGAGTATATGGCAGATTGGACTCGCAGGACGCGAAGCAAACCCACAAGATGTAAGAGTGCAAAAATTCCAGTCTGCACCAGGAACGTATTACGACAACCAGGACAGTGTGAAACTATACAACACAACGTGGAGAGTGCTGACCTATTTCAACCTCAAGGAATTGCATGACAAATTTGAAGAGACACAGCTGGTGGCCAATAGAGCGATAGCATATTGTATAAATACAATGAATCAAGCAAAGTTAGATGCCGGAGAATGTGAAAATGTACAACAAACTGTAAAATGGCAGGTGAGAGAGATTTCTAAATCAAAAGACTTGATTGACCAGTTGGCTAGACATGAACGGCCCAGAACCAAAAGGGGGATTTTGAACTTTATTGGGGTAACAAGCAAGGTATTGTTTGGTACACTAGATGAGGATGATGCGGAATTCTTTAAAGCTAAGATAGATGTTTTAGAGGAACAGCAAAGGGAATTATTGCGATTGTCCAAGGAACAAGTAACCATTGTGAGAGCGTCACTGACGGGGGTGATCCAAACAATTAATGCAGTCACCAGGAATACTCAAATAATTACGGATGGGATAAGGAAATTGAGTAAACATGTCGAGGATTACAAAAATAGTACCAAAAGGAAGATACAACACACCCTGATTGTTTTGACTATTACGGAACAACTGATGCAAATCTCTAATATGTTCAATGAGCTCGAAAGGGAATATGATCTATTGATCTCTGCCATAGTTAATGCGCAGAAAGGGCTATTGGAACCACACTTGATTAACCCTGTACAAGTAGTCACGTATCTCGAACTGATAAAGGAGAAATTAAAGAACAAGAAATTTTCCGTTGAACTCACGAAGGACCAAGGGTATCTGTTACTTCGTATAATAGATATAGATGTAGTTCTTGCCGGCAATACCTTAAGTTATGTACTAAATATACCTTTAGTAGATAGTAGTGTATACACTTTATACAGAATATGGCCATTACCTGCAGAATATGATACAGCTAAGAAGTTATTTGCGTATATCGAGCCTGAATGAAACATTGTACTTATTGACGATGCGAACGACAGTACGCACTACTGTCTCATGACCAATTGCAGTGTAAAACGGTTACAGCGAGAAATCAAATTTGTAAACAACGATTCGTTCTGATGTCGACCTATGATCACAAGCGATGTGAAGCTCGAATGCTACAGCCTATAAGGAAATTCCGAAAGATTGCAATCAAAAGTATGTCATACTGAACGAAAGTATCTGGACGCAGATACAGGACAATGAGTGGCTGTATGTCGCTCCCAAGGATGAAGGACTGACAATATTATGTAACGGATTACCCCCAAATGACCTTATTGTAAGAGGTACCGGAAAGTTAACCTTTACGAGTCAGTGTAAAGGATACGGTGCGCAGGTCATGTTACAAGCTGACCATATAATTAGTACTAATGTAAGTAAGAATGATATAGTAACTATGTTAAACTTAAATACAGATTGTTGTATCATAGGCGAAACAAAGCAAGAGGTCACACGTATACCTATAGATTTACCCTTAGAACATGTTGTTCGACACTTAGATGACCTCAAGGTAGCCAGTCACAAAGTGGATGAACTGCAGAGTGAAATAGAATATCAGCAGCGAACCACCTTTAGCGGATGGTCTAAGAGCGTATATTCCGTATGGGGATATACGGGTTCAGTAGTGTTAGTTGTCTTAATTATATCATGTTGTTTATGCATCTATTGTAAGTGTTGCCGTATGTGTGGCAAAAGATTGTGTGAAATCGGAGGACATTGTTGTGCTAAAGTGTGTGTGACAAATACAGTGGTAGCGGATGGCCGCTGGGAACGAAGTGTTCGGTACACCCCTGCTCGACAAACCGAGCGATGTGAAGCGGCAGCAGAAGGTGGAGAGTAAGAATTAAGTTGTACACGTTGCACTCCTCTCTCCGATAGGGTACAATGGAGAGAACAGAGTCAAACGCCACAACTCACAGAGCCCCGTGCCAGAGCAATGGAGCTGTTAACCTCCAATACAGACAGGAGATAACACAATTGTATGTTTATTGATAATCTTACCCTCCTGATGTATCCTAAACTGTTGACAAATCAGATCTTTTGTATGTGTATAAAACTCAAAATGTGTACTTATGTATGTAACTATTCTGTATGCTCTTGGTAAAAATTTGCAGCATTTTTTGATATGTGACATAAATTTTGTTTGTTCTATGCACATTATGGATGGCACTCAACTGTATCTTATAACTTCTTGTGTTTTTTATTTTTGTGCCATGTATTTTTCATGTTTATAATGTCAAGTGTTGATAGCAATAAAGACTGATAAGTTTTACTGGCACCGCGAGTAGAAAACGAAAATTTTGTAATCTCGAAGGACCGAGCTTACAAAATTTTCCCCTACGGAAGGGGAGGTGTCGCGAATAGTAGAAGATAGAATTAAAATCATGTAGGCTGTAGGCTGGAAAATTATTGCTACAGATCAAGCGAGGCGGACGTGACCAGACTATCTCATGTGTAATGTGTAATGTGTACTCGACTAACAAGAGCGGAGTATGCAGTATCACGAGGCTCAAGCACAGTTAGTGGCAACCCTTGGACACAGCAAACAGTGGAAAATGGCTAGTTCATCACGTAGGCATCACATGCTGCCGCGTGACTAGCCTACTCAGGGTTCAAAGTTTGTGGGTGCTAGAACCTTCTACAACAAGTGGTGCTGTGTGCACTACGCCCTATAAAAGCGGATAGCCGCTAGATCGAAGGACAGTGATGGAGTGAGGTACTTAGGACGCCGGTCCACGTTAGTCTGCGTCGGGATGCTGCAAGAGTTGCAGGAGAGTATTGAGCACAGCAACAAGTAGGGACTTAGGCTGAATCGACACAGCTAACACCTAGTCTGGTGCGCTCGCCTCTGCTGTATTAGGACTTAGGTTTGGGAAGTTAGGGATGGCAACTGTATAGCCAGATAAACAATCATTGGAGACTGTATATAGAATCTTATTTAAATCACAAGTGCCAGGGGTACTTCCAGTATAATCGTTCTATACATCGAGTGTTCATACATGAAAGCTTCCCTAAGATCCTATCCGAGTTTCGTACTCTAGCTCACCTTGCAGCCTTCTCTACAACGGAGCAGTGAGGAGTTGGCGGCCCACACCACCGAGACCTCATGCCAAGTAAGTTCTCTGACGCGCACCAACGCAGTCCTTCCACTCCCTCTCAGGACACGTCAGTGGGACACGACAGAGGTTGACACGACAATGAGATAACCAAAAAGCTCATCTCTCTCTGCCCTGCAATTAATGAATGTTCCTCCAGAGTGTCTACATGCAGAAATGCTTCCCAGCACGCTTTCTCTCAGTCATAGCCTATAGGATAATCTTATAGGACATGGCAGCAACGAACAAATTAGTATTTATCCTATACAAGCTTGTAGTAGGAATGTGATGTGAACACTTTGCATCTACATGTCACTATGGAACTCCCTATTGCCTTTCACATTAAATAACATTAATATTTTATTTATTTCTATTTGGCTTTCCCAGAAGATAACTCCAAAAACTAGTGAAACCTCCAAAAGATGCCACTGAAATTGCCTGTAGGTGAGTAATGCTGAGGGGACCAACTTGACAATTTTACCAATTTGTGGACCCCATTTCAATTGGAACCCAAGCAAACACCAAGGAATTGGATGCAGTATGTTTCATTTAGTGTGTGACCAGTAGTGTCTACTTCTTCTAGTAGCAGGCCATTTCTGATTGCTTTTCCATCTTATAAAATGAGTCTTCAAGGGATGACTTGAACTGGTAGCTGCAACATTAATAAGGGTAAAGTGCTGTGCAATATGGGGCAGGAAGTTTGTTGGTAGTGATCAGGAGTTATTACTAAACGTAAGTAATGTGATGAACAGTTTGATGAGATTATCACTGAACTGAATCTGAAGAGGAGCAAATTCTGTAACAAATCGAACAAAGTTGACAATGTTAGAAAACACATAGATGGTCAAAAAACCGAAGAGATGGGAAATTATCAGAAATATAATTTTTCATACAGATGGTATACCACAGCATTAGAACCAGCATTGATGAGCTAAAGGGTCTGCAGACCTGACCATGAAATTTGCTTCATCTCACAGTATGGTATCTTTTTTATTAGTGGGTGTTTGTGACAGGCTCCACCTATGTGTACCAATAACACTGGATGAACTATGATGCTACATGGGAACAGCATTGAGTTTCCTAAACTGACATGCTTGCAAATGCATGGATCAAGTCTATTGTCTGGATGCTTAAATGTGTAGAAAAGGATTTTGATATTTGTGATCAGTAAATGACGAATCTGGTCCTAAACATAGCTGTGAAAAGTACCTTAATGTTTTATGTGCACACACACAAAATGTGAGCAACATGAAAATCATATGGTTCCTTTGGAAATAAAGGCTTTGAAGGCATGTATAGAAATAAAAATCTGACCCCAATTCTGTACCTTTGTAATAAATAAAGTTATAGTCTTGTGAAATCTGATGATTTTAAACATCCTTGAGGAATTGCTTATACAGGTATAACTTCTTTCAGTGAAATATGATGATCTTAATTTGTCTTGATGGGTTGCACCTATTATTGAATGTTTTACAATGTTTTTCAGAAAATTAAATTTGCTTTCAACACTGTAATCTCTGCCCTGGCTAGAGATATGGTGTGAATGTTATTCATTTATTCATTCTTTAATTTACATATTGCATTCCATAAATGAAGACGTGGATGGATGTGTGATGAGCCACACTGCAAATCTTAAAGCAGAAGCTCCCACATGGATTTATCTCTGTGAAGTGTAGTGACAACCAGCTGTTTGTGACTAGTGCTAATCTACTCGCACGGCTAATTAAGGGAACTAGTAATAGGTTATTTTGTATGTATGTATATGTACATTTACTACTATGAAAAATATCATTGTTGCTCCTGCTACATTGGTCAGCTACTTATTTTACCTAGAATTTCCATATACATCTATACTCCGCTATCCACTTAATGGCACATCGCAAAGGGTACCCCATAACCCTGCTGGTGATTTCCGTTCCCATTTCACTCACAAATATGAGTGAAAAAGACTGTATATGTGCCTCTCAATCAGCCCTGACTTCTCAAATTTCACCTTCATAGTCATTATGTGCTGTGTATGTTGGAAACAACAAAATCGTTCACCAGTCAGCTTCAAATGGCAGTTCTCTAAATTTTCTCAATAGTGTTTCTAGAAAGAACATCACCTTCCCTCTTGGAATTCTCATTTGAGTTCCTGAAGGATCTCCGTTACACTTGTGTGTTGTTTGAACCTACCAGTAACAGATGTACTGCTTCTCCAACAAAGTATTAATTTGCTATCTTGCTTGCTTGCTCTAGCTTCTCATGCAATTACCTAATAAAATTCCCAATTCCACAATTACTACAGAATCTTGCTGGCCATGTGCCAGTATCAAAATGGTCAGCCCTATTTTTCTGCATCATTATTAAGCTCTTGCATTTTATGCTCCCGAGACCACAAAGGTTGCATGTCCACTCTAGCTGACAGAGCTAAGATATTTACTGCACAACTGCATGTACTACTCAGCATCACTGTTATGGTCACACGTCTTATTTGTAGATTTCTCAGGTGTCTACCACTGTTTAATCTAAGTTACGTATTTCCAAAGTTGGTTGGTTGGTTTGTGTGATTAAAGGGACCAGGCTCCTACGGTCATCGGTCCCATTTTCCAAATACTAAAAACACCCACAGACGACACAGAACAAGAGAAACTTAGACAAAGACCAAACAAAAAGGACGAAAATCACACAGTGTGACGGTGGTTGGCCGACCATAGAAATAAAAAAGGAAAAGCCAACCACTTAGAAACACATTAAAAAATCAGTTTAAAATCGTAGGCCAAAGGCCAGAATGAACACAAAACAATAAAATAAAACAGAAACACTCAGATTAAATGATAAAAAACCCCTGCCTGAATAAAACGTAAAACTAAGTCAGCCATAGCAGAATCTGTTGAAAGGGCAGGGAGCATGTCAGGCAGTGCGAACGACTGCCTGAGCACAGCTAAAAGTGGACAGTCCAATAGAATATGGACCACTGTCAAAACGGAGCCGCAGCGACATAAAGGTGGGTCCTCATGCCGCAATAAGTGGCCATGCGTCATCCATGCGTGCCCAATGCGCAGCCGGCAGAGGACAACAGACTCCTTGCAAGAGACCTGCAAGGAGGAGCTCCACACACCGGTAGCCTCCTTGATGGCCCGAAGTTTGTTTCGTGAAGGCAGGGCGAGCCATTCAGTGTCCCAAAGGTCCAGAATTTTGCTGCGTAGGAACGCTCGCAAATCTGTCTCCGGGAGGCCAATGTCCAGAGATGGTGTACTGGTGGCCTCTTTCACCAGGCGGTCAACATTTTCATTTCCGGGTATCCCAACATGGCCCGGGGTCCAAACAAAGACCACAGAGTGGCCGCAACGCGCAAGAGTATGCAGGGACTCCTGGATAGCCATCACCAGACGAGAATGAGAAAAACAGTGGTCGAGAGCTCGTAAACCGCTCAGGGAATCGCTACACATCACGAAGGACTCACCTGAGCAGGAGTAGATATACTCTAGGATACGAAAGATGGCGACCAGCTCAGCAGTGTAAACGCTGCAGCCAGCCGGCAATGAACATTGTTCGGAATGGTCCCCTAGAGTAAGCGCATAAATGACATGACCAGCAACCATCGAGCCGTCAGTGTAGGCAATGCCAGAGCCCTGATACATTGCAAGGAGGGAAAGAAAGCAGCGGCGGAAGGCCTCCGGAGGGACTGAGGGACAGAGTCCTTCGGGCCCTGGGCCAAGTCGAGCCAAAGGCAAGGGCGAGGAACACACCATGGCGGTGTACGCAAAGTGGTCCGAAAAGGAGGTGGAACAGTGAAAACCCTCTAAACCCGGAGAGAAGTTCTTTGACGCGGACCGCGATCGTACAACCTGACCGGGGCCGACGTTCTGGCGAATGGACGACCGATTGCGGGAACAGGAGATGGTAGTGCGGATGCCCGGGCATGCTAAAAACATGGGCAGCATAAGCGGCCAGCAAACATTGGCGCCGTAACTGCAGTGGAGGGACACCTGCCTCCACTAGTATGCTGTCCACAGGGCTGGTACGGAAGGCACCAGTGGCAAGGCATATCCCGCTGTGTAGTATTGGGTTCAGCACCCCCAGCACAGATGGGGATGCTGAGCCATAAGCCAGGCTCCCATAATCCAGACGAGACTGGATTAACGCCTGGTAGAGCCGTAACAGGGTAGATCGGACGGCGCCCCAACTGGTGTGGCTCAAGCATCTCAGAGCATTTAGATGCCTCCAACACGCCTGTTTAAGCTGCCGAATATGAGGCAGCCAAGTCAACCGAGCATCAAAAACTACCCCCAAAAACCTGTGGGTCTCCACCACAGCAAGGAGTTCGTCAGCTAGATAAAGCCATGGCTCAGGATGGACTGTTCGGCGCCGGCAGAAATGCATAACACGGATCTTGGCAGCCGAAAACTGAAAGCCATGTGCTACAGCCCAAGACTGTGCCTTGCGGATAGCGCCCTGTAGCTGACGTTCAACAGCTGCAATGCCAGTAGAGCTGTAGTAAAGGCAGAAGTCGTCAGCATACAGGGAAGCGGAGACAGAATTTCCCACCGCTGCAGCGAGCCCGTTTATTGCGATTAAAAACAGGCAGACACTGAGGACACATCCCTGTGGTACCCCGTTCTCCTGGACTCGGGAGGAACTATGAGAGGCCGCGACTTGCACACGTTAGGTACGATACGACAGAAAATTGCGGATAAAGATCGGCAGAGGGGACCGAAGACCCCATCCATGAAGCATAGATAGGATGTGACGGCGCCATGTCGTATCGTACGCCTTCCGCATGTCGAAAAAGACAGTGACCAGGTGCTGACGGCGCGCAAAGGCAGTACGGATGGCCGACTCCAGGCTCACCAGATTGTCGGCGGTGGAGCGGCCTTTATGGAACCCATCCTGAGATGGAGCCAGAAGGCCCCGTGACTCCAGTACCCAGTTCAACCGCCGGCTCACCATCTGTTCAAGCAACTTGCGAAGAACGTTGGTGAAGCTAATGGGATGGTAGCTGTCCACCTCCAAAGGGTTCTTCGCAGGTTTCAGAATGGGGATAACAATACTTTCCCGCCATTGCGACAGAAACTCACCCTCGACCCAAATGCAGTTGTAAAGGTCGAGGAGGCGTCGCGTGCAGTCCACTGAAAGGTGTTTCAGCATCTGACAGTGGATGCGATCTGGCCCAGGAGCGGTATCAGGGCAAGTGGCAAGGGCACTGCGAAATTCCCACTCACTGAATGGAGCATTGTAGGATTCAGAATGGTGGGTACGAAAAGAAAGGCTCCGACGTTCCATACGCTCTTTAATGGAGCGGAAGGCTAGTGGGTAATTGGAAGAAGCGGAACTAAGAGCAAAATGCTCTGCCAAGCTGTCGGCAATTTCGTTGAAGTCTGTACAAACTGCTCCATTCAGTGAGAGCGCAGGGATGCTGACAGGGGTTCGATAGCCGTAGAGGCGGCGGATCTTGGCCCAGACCTACGATGGAGAGACATGGAGGCCAATGGCGGACACATACCGCTCCCGGCACTCCTGCTTGTTTTGGTGGATAAGGCGGGAGGCCCGCGCACGCAGCTGTTTGAAGGCGATGAGGTGTTCAATGCAGGGATGTCGCTTGTGACGCTGTTGTGCCCACCGGCGATCTTTAATCGCCTCAGCAATCTCAGGCGACCACCAAGGCACAGTCCGCCGCCGAGGGGTCCCAGAAGAACTGGGAATGGCAGATTCGGCGGGAATAATGATGCTGTTGGTGACTGAGTGAACCACGACATCAATGTCGTCACTAGAGAGAGGCTCAATAGCGGCAGTGGAGGAGAACAAGTCACAGTCAGCCTTATTCATAGCCCACCTGCAAGGGCGCAGAGAAGACTGACACTGTGGCAGTGACAGAAAGATCGGAAAGTGGTCACTACCACACAGGTCGTCATGCACTCTCCATTGGACAGACGGTAAGAGGCTAGGGCTGCAGATCGAAAGGTCGATGGCGGAGTACGTGCCATTCGCCACGCTAAAGTGTGTGGAGGAACCATCATTTAAAAGCAAAAGATCGAGCTGTGCTAATAAATGCTCAATGGTGGCGCCTCCACCTGTTGCCACTGACCCACCCCATAGAGGGTTATGGGCGCTGAAGTCGCCCAGTAACAAGAAAGGTGGCGGCAATTGGGCTATCAGAGCAGCCAGGACATGCTGCGTGACAGCACCATCCGGTGGAAGGTAAAGACTGCAGACTGTAACAGCCTGTGGCATCCACACCCGAACAGCGACAGCCTCTAAAGCTGTTTGTAGAGGCACAAACTCGCTGTGAAGAGAGTTAAGGACGTATATGCAGACGCCACCAGACACCCTTTCATAAGCTGCCCGGTTCTTATAATAACCCCGATAGCCACGTAGGGCGGGGGTTCGCATTGCTGGAAACCAAGTTTCCTGAATAGCAATGCAGAAGAAAGGGTGAAGGCTGATAAGTTGTCTGAGCTCAGCTAGATGGTGGAAGAAACCGCTGCAGTTCCACTCGAGAATGATATTGTCCATAGTTGAGAAAGGCGTGAAGGGACTGGGGAGGCAGATTACGCCTCCTGGGCCCCTGCTGCTACTGAGTCACCACCTGTACAACAGCCATCCATTGCGTCCGAGTGACTGGCGAGATCCAGGTCCTCAGCGGACGCCAGAATCTCCACCTCATCTGCGGATGCAGAGTTAGAAGGTGGCGGTGGGACAGGTGCCACCGCAATGTCAGGATGCTTGGGAGCCTTTTTCTTGGACTGCTTTGCGCGCTGTGCCTTCGGTGGTTCTGGCTGGGAGGGCCTCACTGGGTCAGTCTCAGGGACTGAAGACGACCGTAACGCCCTACGACCAGCGACTGCTGGTTGTTTGAGATACTTGCTGGTGTCTGCTTTGGCACTGGGCAAAGCCTGGGATGGGAGGGCCCCAAGGGACCCCTTCCGGGCGAGAGGAGCCGAAGAAGGCTCACGCTTCTCCAGCTGGGAAGGGGGAACAGATGTCCCCGATGGTTGGGGTGGTGTTGCTCCTGAAGTAAATGGAGCAGGAGCAACATGGAGTGAAGTGCCCCCCACAACCAAGGGGGCTGGTGAATTCTGACAGAGCTGAGGTCGAACTGTAGGTGACGACACGGTAGAGGTTCGAACTGGTGTTGAAGCAACGGCATAGGTGGATGTCATGGGCACAGGATGTAGCTGCTCATATTTCCGCCTTGCCTCAGTGTAGGTCAGGTGGTCCAGGGTCTTATATTCCGTTATCTTCCTTTCCTTCTGGAAGATCCTACAGTCTGGTGAGCAGGGGGAATGGTGTTCTCCGCAGTTAACACAGATGGGAGGCAGAGCACATGGAGTATTGGAATGTGAAGGACGTCCACAATCTCGACATGTGATGCCGGAAGTACAGCGAGATGATATGTGCCCGAATTTCCAGCATTTAAAACACCGCATCGGAGGAGGGATATATGGCTTCATATCACAACGGTAAACCATCACCTTGACCTTTTCGGGTAAAACATCACCTTCAAAGGCTAAGATGAAGGCACCGGTGGCTACCTGATTATCCCTCGGACCCCGATGGACGAGCCGGACGAAGTGAACACCTCGTCGTTCTAGGTTGGCACGTAGTTCATCGTCAGACTGCAGAAGAAGATCCCTGTGGAATATAATGCCCTGGACCATGTTGAGACTCTTATGCGGCATGATGGTAACGGAAACATCCCCCAACTTGTCACAATTGAGCAACCTCCGTGACTGAGCAGAGGATGCTGTTTTGATGAGTACTGAACCAGAGCACATTTTGGACAAGCCCTCCACCTCCCCAAACTTGTCATCTAAATGCTCCACAAAAAACTGGGGCTTTGTTAACATAAACGATACCCCATCAACTCGCATACACACAAGGTATCGGGGTGAATATTCTCCACTGCCTTCTTTAGGTATACGTTCCTCCCATGGAGTGGCCAGGGAGGGAAATGATCTTGGTTCGTATTTCTTGCCGTTGAGGTTAGACCTCAATCGCTTAGAGACTGCTGGTGGACGCCCACCAGCGAGAGATGATGTACCACGCTTCATTGCGGGTCATCCGCCCTGATGCCACCCACTCCGACCAGGGGCTCTCCCCATGGGCGCCACACAGCCACAGCAAAGACAACCTGGCAGGATGGCCTTTGCCGGGAGTCCCGATGCCCCAGAGGGATAGGCATCTACTCCTCGGCATACGTGGGGAGGTAGCAGCTCAGGCATCAGCAGTGCGTTCCCTGTGTAGTCAGAGTGCTATCACCAAGAGGGTACATGACGACCCCACCACAACGGACTGGCTACCATGCTGGATGTCGGGTGTCGAAATATCCATGTACATCACGAGGGCAAAGATGGAAGTGCACAATGGAGGGAATGTATGCTATCCGGAACACACTCCAGCGGATGTGGCCGGAAGCTTGATTGAAATCCAACTCCATCACAATATCGGGTGTGCCAGATCTTAGGGCAAGATGGATTTAAGATGCACCACGTAAGGCGTCCTTCCCCAAATGGTACGCACTAACGGAATTCGGAAAGGAAGTGGTCAAACCCCTTAGGGGACCATCATATTAAAGGCCGAAACAGATGAGACTCCTTTTAGTCGCCTCTTACGACAGGCAGGAATACCGCGGGCCTATTCTAACCCCTGAACCCACAGGGGGAATTTTCAAAGTAACAAGTGGGGTACAACATCAGTGATTTCAGTGCCAACCACATGACATGGTATTCCAGACCACACAATCAGCAACACACTGTTCTTCACACTTGCTATGGGAGCAGCACTCCATGCAGTGGACACTATCCCTGAACCTCTGGCCCTGGTGTCATGGAGACATCTTGTTTGACCTGTGATCTCTTGGGCTGCATATGAAGGCCAGTATGGCCTTTTGTATTTTCATGGTAAGTGGTCACCAACTACAATCCAGCCATTTTGACAACTACAGCTATGCCCTAGGACACCCTACAGATCACTGTTTTAACCAAACTCCTCATATGCACATCCCTGACTACTATGTGCAGCATTCTCATTTCTGTAAAACCCTTCTTGTGGAACAACACTACTACTGTTTCACTTACTGTCCTGTCTACTTGAGATGCCAATGCATCCCTTTCATTTGTTTAAAATGGCATAACATGAGTCCCTGTGACATTTAAGTCTTGGCCTGTTAGCTGTGAATCAGCTACACTCCTTTATATACTCTCTGAGCTGTTCCTAGCATGATAGTTTGGATCCTAGACCTGTGTGCTTGTATAATCGCCACACATTCCAGTGTCTGAAGAAGCTAACATTTCAGTGCCTGAAAAATCCTTTATAACTTCAGAAAGTTTGTTTATGAACAATCAGATCAAGAGTGAGCCAGTACCTAACCTTCGCAAATGTGTGTTGAATGTTCCCCAATATTTGTCTAATTTCATTCTTGTGACATGTTTATCAATGTGAGCTTCTCCTTCCCTTAGCAAGGTCATAAAGCATATTTAAAAAAATAATCTTTCTTCTTCAGATCTGCCAGGACTCGCATGGTGAGGCCATACATGGCTTCAGCTATGTACAATCATTCACTAAAAGCTATAAGAGTTTTTCTATTAATGAAAATTTTATAAGTAATACAACAGGTACCACAGAAGCTGCCACAATATGTACAGGTTGTGGCCAACATATTGGGGCTGATCTAGAACCCACAAATTTCCTCTCTGTTTTTCAAATCCCAAAAACATTTTAGGGCAAACTCAAGAATAACTATGATTCACACAAAAGATAAGAACAGCCAGTGTTCTTTTGAATTCTATTTATCAGAAGTTGTTGAAAGTAGGAATATTTCTCAAATCATCTACACTATTAGAACTTACACTTCATCTAAATGTGAATTTCGCGACCATCACAAACAACCATTACACAATGTAGTTGATAACAACAAGGGCTACTGAGAACAGGATTATACCAGCCACTAGTCCCCTTCCACTACTATTTAAAACAGTCAGAATGTAAGAGGTGATATGAAAGTCAAGTGCAGGAGTACAAGAATACTCTACAATTACGAACAGCAACAAATTCCAGAGAACTGACAATCTGCGACAATTCCACTGCAATGCATCTTTTACTCTACACACTTAACAAAAGACTTACTACCTGAATACATGCAATACATCAGAGATGTAAATACTTACAGTATTCTCAGTTATATTTAATTCAGGATCCTCCTTGATAAAATCAGTGGACAAAGATATTCCCAATGGATCTTCAACCGACTGAAATAAGAACACAATCTGTGAATTATAACTGCTTGCTATCTTCTGTGTGTATATGACAGCTCTCAATATTCTTTTCTCATTAGTATCATCCAACTTTGAAGAGATTCTTATCAATTGGGAAGAGAGTGTGTCAGAATGTAGTCAAATCAGTTCTATTGCTCCTGATTTTGCTATCAGCCATTGTGCAGTACTTATTTGGCACACTTTCACTTTCTATTCCTGTCACATAATCCACTCTGATTTCACAGGCACTATGGCCTACTCTATCGGATGGTTGTACTTCCATATACAAATCTGATGTACGTGTGTGGCAACATTTCAAAATTAAACTCAGATAATATAAAGATGCAAATAATCTTCCAACAGTAAACCCATAAACAACAGGAATTTTTGGTCATTAAACAAATGAATGTGGCATTCCACACATTATCATCAAAATTACCCAAATTTAATGTTATTTACACAGCTTCTTGCCATATCACCATGTCTTTTCAGTGCCTGCTCTTTAGGAAACAATGTAAATTTATGTCATGTGTACTGGAGGAAAATAATAAGGAATTCCATAGCAGGATTTCAGTAATGATGTAAATACTACAGTGAATAGTGACTGGGAACTCTAGAATATACACCCATCACATGTCATAGTTCCACATATGTTACAGCACTGTGTCACAGAGGTGTAACAAGATTAACAATTACTTCCAAGAGGAAGCCTTCCTTGCTCCGTTTACACCAAATATGTACTTAAGGCATTCATTACATACCTGTAGAATCACAATAAAAAGTTAATGCAACACTAATGGTTCATAAAGATATGCTTGTTACAAGTGCTATTAAAATACTATTGGTAATACCCTACAAATAACACATCTAACTAGGGTTTCTTACTACACTTCCTGCACAATACAGTGCTTGTGTGAAAACTTACATTATGCTCAGATCCAGCAGCACAGTGTTTCAGTTCGGGGTCTTGCTTTACGCAAACACTAGGGTCGCCAGCCTTTAATGGGTCTTCAAGAAACTGGAAACCAAAAACGTGACGTATCAGGGCATCTGTCTCTTGTTCCTACATGGCACTGTCATACAGGGGGAGAGAGGTGGGCGGTGGTGGGGGTTGGGGCGGGGGGGGGGGGGGGGCAGGGTACAGAGCGGGGGGGGGGGGGGCAGGGAGACGGGGCGGGGGGGGGGGGGGGGCAGGGAGACGGGGCGGGGGGGGGGGGGAGGTGGCAGGGAGACGGGGCGGGGGGGGGCAGGGAGACGGGGCGGGGGGGCAGGGAGACGGGGCGGGGGGGGCAGGCAGACGGCGCGGGGGGCAGGGAGACGGGGCGGGGCGGCAGGGAGACGGGGCGGGGGGGGGGGCAGGGAGACGGGGCGGGGGGAGGGCAGGGAGACGGGGCGGGGGGGCAGGGAGACGGGGCGGGGGGGGGCAGGGAGACGGGGCGGGGGGGGGGCAGGGAGACGGGGCGGGGGGGGCAGGGAGACGGGGCGGGGGGGGCAGGGAGACGGGGCGGGGGGGGCAGGGAGACGGGGCGGGGGGGGCAGGGAGACGAGGTGGGGGGGCAGGGAGACGAGGTGGGGGGGCAGGGAGACGAGGTGGGGGGGGGCAGGGAGACGAGGTGGGGGGGCAGGGAGACGAGGTGGGGGGGCAGGGAGACGAGGTGGGGGGGCAGGGAGACGAGGTGGGGGGGCAGGGAGACGAGGTGGGGGGGCAGGGAGACGAGGTGGGGGGGGCAGGGAGACGAGGTGGGGGAGCAGGGAGACGAGGTGGGGGGGGGCAGGGAGACGAGGTGGGGGGGGGCAGGGAGACGAGGTGGGGGGGGCAGGGAGACAGGGTGGGCGGGAGAGAGGCGGGGGGTAGAGAAGGGGGTGAAAAGGGGAGTTTCTTATCAATCTATTTACACTAAGTGACATGCGCATAAAATATCTAGTCAGCAAAATCTTACAAGACCATATCCTGGGCGTTGGGCAATGGCAAAAGCAAGATTAGATTCGACGTTCATCATATTGCGATCATAATGATGATGCTATGACATATTAGAAAGTAACTTTTTATTCCAACACTGGACCATGTTACAACTGGTACGAGAGAGCGTTTGCTGAAGAAAATATTTATCATTTTAAATTCAACATCCTTTTTTCATCACAATTACTGGAACATGACGCTAATGATCTTGCGCACAAACTAAATCAGTGCTTAACCGAACTACTGTATTTAGAAGACGACTCTCACTTTGTGATTAAAAAGAGACTAATGGGACAGTCTCTTCAATACAAGCAATGAGCATAAATGCTCTTAATGATTGTGTTTTTGTTATGTAAGCATTGTCTCTCTATCCTATATCTGACTATCCTACTTTGCACATGCTGTACAAAATATTTGTCTACCTGCATCTATTGCTGCAGTAGAAAGAAGTTTTTCAACACTGCGGTGTACAAAGACATGGCTGAGGTCAACAGTGAAGGAGGATCGACTTAATGGCTTAGCTCTGTTGGACACTCACCCTGACATTGCTTGTCGTGCTGACAATGTAATTAACCAATTTGTCAGGAAGAGTAGGTGCATAGAATTCATCATTTAAAGTACAGAACCACAACTATAACTTTTTTATATCATGTATATGTGTATAATCAGTTTAAATAAAACTTTCTTACAATTTCCATATGACTTGATTAGCTTTTATTACAGTAAAAGTAAAGGTAGCTCAAGGTATCTTTAGGGAGCCCTCCTTGAGGTTTTTCTGTATCTGCCACTGTCTCATATCAGATATGGTGTAAGTTCAATTGGCCAGCTGTGAACTGAGGCTCGTGTGCAACAACAAAATCTGTTGGTTGGGCTCAGAGGACATCCTAGGCTCACTTTTTGGCTGTTGGCTGAAGAGGCAATGAACATTTGTAAGTGAGGCAAGAGAACATCTTTTAATTTGTAGAGTTAAGCTGTGGATGAACTACTAGCACCTAATTTTGAGCAGAGTTTAAGACTCAGATCAGACCTTTCATTAGTTTTGTGACCTCCACTACATATTCTCAGGAAAATGGTAGGGTCCCTATGTAGCAACAATGAGTACGTTTCAGAGATGTAAACTCACATTTACAAAACTGTAATGCATAGATTCGTGTAGTCTATTACAGAGTTGTCTTTTGTTTGTTTTGAATGGCCAGCAACTGCTTGTGTCAGGGGCTCAAACTGCAGTATGTGACACCAGCATAGCGCAGTAGGGGACGCATAATTACCTACTGAAAGGTAAGCATATTTTATTCAAACCAGTAGAAAATACAAGGTATCGGTAGTAAATCACTTAATGCTCCCAGTATGCACTGTTGCCCCTTTCAGATGCATTGATGAAGCTGCACAATGAGTGAGTGTTGACCATAATGGCACAGAGAGAGGAGGAATATCACACTGGCTGAATGTTTGTCCCCATTGTTGTGGGTTGATCCCAGCAAGCAAAATTATACCATATTGTGACAATTGTTTTTACCAAGAAATGATCACAAACAGGGAATGCTAATATTACACATTCATGTCCACAACGCTGGACAAATGATTGCAGTAAGGAAAACATGTTCAGACTGTAGGAACAGGACGTGACGATACATCGACATATCCGAAAGAATGGACACCACATATATAATTAAGGTGATGTCAGCCAATGATCCTTTCAGTGTAGATGCACACCACACTACCTCTTACAGGAACCAGTGAGACACCATGTGTAAGGAGGATCATGAGCATGAGCACTGCATCAGTGGTGAGTAAGTTCAGAATTTGGGTCTGACAGGAAGCATGCTAGAGTAGACCATGCAGATGTGATGACCACTGTGTCCACATGGCATAGTCGTCACTGCAACTGCCCAGTCCACATGAGACTTGGGTTAAATTCCTGGTCCAGCACAAATTTTTAACCATCCCCATTGATGTAAATTAATGCCCACAGACAACTAATGTCTCTACCTCCTTTGTCCCTGAGTCATTGTGGCTGCAGGATCAAAATGCTGTCTGTCCCCTTGGACATGTCCAAAAGAACGGACAACACATGCATATTTGACATGTTGAGATTAGATATGAATAAAAATTTATTTTGCAGTGATAGTGATTCCTTCCATTTATGTTTAACCAAAAATATGTAACTTTACCTCGGGCTAACTTTCATGACCTTCTTCAGTCAACAATCCCTTGCTTATTGAGCAGCCAAATTCTGCCTGAAATAACACCCATAGCACTCAAAATCAATTAGCATGTATTCATTAGGTTACCGTTACTTGAAGCAAAGGTGAAGCCCGTACATTATTTGACTGCTAACAATACCCTGATTTAATCAGGGTTGTTTCAGAATCAAGTTACATATGAAGGGCTTATTTCAATAGTGGTACAAGTCCATTTTTGTTCATCTTGAGATACAGAGTCCTAAAGTTAAATGAGTGCTGCAAAATCTGCAGTTGAGATACCACAAATATATTCAAGCATATGGCTTCTTGCTAGACACGATCCTTTCTTTCTCTTTGTTTGGATCATTAATTTCAGAAGCATTACAGGCAGAAAAGTGGAGGTAATGGACTTGTACCACTATTGAAATAAGCCCTTCATATGTAGCTCTCCTTCTCTCTCTCTCTCTCTCTCTTTCGCTCTCGTTTTATGATTACATTCCTTCCAAGCTTTTGTAATAAAGAGGTGCAATCCCATATTTTAATAACTTTAAAGTGTATTCATGGTCTGTTGCACAGATCTTAATTCTTTTGAATGAAAAGCTACACAGTGCAATAATGCATTAGCCTCCACTGGTGAAACATCAGAACAATAGCAAGCTACATATATATAGCTTTCTCTGTGTGTTTTACTGTTAATTCTTGAATAGTAGTACTGGAATGGATATAATGTGTGCACACTGTGTGCAGATGGAGGAGCTGGCCTCAGTTCACCAACAGCTGAAGATGCGTTTTGCCATATTCAGCAGCATTCAGGCTGCTGCCTATTGTAGTAGTGGGGGCCGAGAATCTGGCTCATCACATAGGATGCCTAAGCTGTCACCTATTTTGCCCACTGGCTCTGTTGTCAAGACACCTTGTGGTGTACCCAATGTGGCTGAGTTGTCCTCACCCAATGGTGAGGGATGGGTCGTAACAGTTAGCGCTGTTTGAGGCACAGAGTGATGTGGAGGCTGCCTCACCCATTCACCCTGTGAGTGGACTGGCAGGTGTTCATTCATCAGGGTCCAGACAGGTCCAAGTGGAGAGAAGTTTTCTAGTTAATCAGGACCTCCAACATTAAACGCATTATGGAGCTCCTTAGGGAAATGGCATCCAGGACTGGAAATGAATCCTATGCGTACTGAATATGTCTGCCATGGAGCCTCATCTGAGATGTGGAAAATGTCCTGCCTGTGGCTACAAAACATACAGGGTGTGGCTGTCTACAAGTTGTGGCTGATGTTGGTGCCAATGATACCCATCGTTTGGGTTCTGAGGCCACCTTCAGTTTATATTGAGAGGTAGCACAAATGGCAAACAGCTCTTGTGTCACACATGAGTGCATGCAGCACACACAGTTTGTATCAGCATTCCCAGAATTGATTCAAGTCCTTTGGTTTGGCGTGAGTGGAGCGTCTCAACCAAAGGCTTCATCGATTCTCTGACTGCCCAAACTGCAGACTGCTGGAAATGCATTATGAGGTGGAGAATTGTAGAAATACTTGATGGGTCAGTGGTGCACTACACAAAGCAAGCGTTTTTTAGGCTAGGCAGTTGTTTGAGGTCCTCTGATGAATGCACGCTAGTCAGACTGCATACAAAGTAAAGACCATTCTACCATCAACATGTTAACAGTAAATACTTGATGTATTTGTAGTTCCTGAATGTAATGCCCTCCAAGAAAGCCGTCATGTTCAAAATACGTTTCGACCAAAGCTGGCTGAAACACTGAGCAGAAACCCTTGAAATATTTAGCAAGCCATGGAATGTACACTGAAGAGACAGATGACACACCTGTGGGATGGTAGCATCAGAAGAGTGGAGGGGAGATGAAGGGCAAGAATGAATATGGGTGAAATTTGTGCAATAAATGAAAGCGTATGCTATTGGTGGTAACCCCCGAACAGTAGTGAAAGTAGGATTCTCAGACTCAACAATATTCTTATATTGCCAACATATATAACTATACTTAAAATACTTTTTGCCACAAATAAGTAGGCAGTTATGCAAACATTCATTTTAATTCTATATGTTTTGTGGATTAGGTATGACTGTTGGACACCATCACAAGAGAAGGTACTTGTATAGTTTACAATGTGGTAATGGCAGGTACATCACACCTATCCATTTGTACAATTCAGTTCTAATGTATCTTACTGTTTTCACGTAATTTAAGGCATAAAGTAATGACTAACTGCATAGCAGAAGTACTAAGTAATTGAAAGGTAAATCAACTTTGCTAGCTTTCCCACAGATACTGCTTCAGAACTATGGTCTCATTTTACAGGCTGACTACATTGTGGCAGCACTGTGGAGAAGCAGACTAAACAGTTTCACATGACCAGTAATTATGGGATCCATTTCCATTCTTGCAGATGAATTGATTTTTTTTCAAGAGCCATCATACAGGATCACAAAATCATTCAAGAATATTTGCACCAACTAGGTATGTCTGTAGTTTTGCACGTATTTCCTGTGACTTTTCTTACAAACTGGAATGACCTTTGTCTGTTTCTATACATGTGCAAACCACTGTTCCATAAATGAACAATTCAGATGGCAGAAAGGTGTCAGTTCAGCACCGTTTTTTGTGTAACTGAATCTGCTAACTACACTTTATGCTCATGTGACCTCTGGTGTGTTCATCATCTACTTTTGGAGTGCATTCCATATGGAATTATATGGATTATAGCTCTGGACTTTACTGCTAAATGCTTCTGCCTTATTCTAGTACTTGGTGGCTCAATGGGTAATAGTGACACTACAAATCCAAAGGTCCTTGATCATTGAACAGCAGGTACTTTGTAACTAGTTGGGTAAATCAGTTCAGATGTGGAAAGAGGGTAACAGCACATGGTAGTCAGTAGGACTGTGTGTAGTAGAGAACTCTGGTGTTTAAAACCTCCAGGCTGATGACAGCTTTAACTCTAGTTTATATTTATGTTTACCTTTCTGTCATGTATTCTCTTCATGACACAAGCAGATGACTGATCCTTGGCTCTGTCATATACGCCTTACAAACGAGCTTTCCAAACTTATAAAGCTTGAGAATGCATTTCACATGGAATCTGCAGCTTGATTATCTTCTTTCTGGCTACTGTGCATGTATGTTTGCATTAAAACTGTGCAAACCACCAAACGGTGCATCGTGGATGGCATCTATTACCACAGCAACAACAATTACTACTACTAAGCACTTCTATGGTGTTCTATATGTAGTGTCCCTTACAAATGAACCACAGTTTTCAAAATACAAAAAAAAGTTGATCATTCCCCATCCTTATGTGCTTGTTCTACTTCATATCACTTTGCAATGTTATGGTTCAAATGGCTCTGAGCACTATGGGACTTAACTTCTGAGGTCATCAGTCCCCTAGAACTTAGAACTACTTAAACCTAACTAACCCAAGGACATCACACATATCCATGCCCAAGGTAGGATTCGAACCTGCAACTGTAGCGGTTGCACGGTTCCAGACTGTAGCGCCTAGAACCGCTCGGCCATTCCGGCCGGCCCCTGCAATGTTATACCTAAACATTTCATTGACCAGGCTGTCAATCTGTAGAGTACTGATGTTGTATTCTAACATTATGGGATTGTTTTTCCTACTCATCTGCAGTTACTTGAATATTTCTGCATCTGTCATTCATCACACCACATAAAAAGTTTGTCCAAGTCATTTTGTATTCTCGTAGTCACTTAGTGATGATCCTTCCCCACACACAATGCCATTAGCAAACAGGCACAGAATGCTGCTCATCAGATCATTTCATATATAGATATGGCACCATTCTCTGTGGCATTATTGATGATACTCTTGCCTCTGAAAAAACAGTTGCTGTTGAGATCAAAGTACTGGCCTCTGTTACTTGAGAGGTCTTTGCACCATTCATATATCGGGAAACCTATTCCATATGCTCATACCTCTATTTACAGTATGCAGTGGTGCACTGTTCAAATGCTTTCTGGAAATATAGGAATGTGGAATCCAGCCTGTTGCCCATCATCCATGGTTCACAGTATGTACTTTGATAGAAGACCAAGATGAGTATTGCACAAAATCAATGCTGATTTGTGGATAAAAACTTTTCTGTCTTAAGGAAATTAATTATATTTGAACTGAAGATATGTTCAGGAATTCTGGAGCAAATAATCATTATGATATTGTTCTGTAATTTTGCAGGTACATTCTTTTACCATTCTTATATACAGAAGCCACCTGAACTTTTTCCCAGCTGCCTGAGTCTTTGCACTAGGCGAGAGATTTGCAATAAATGCAAGCTAAGTATGAGGAAAATGCTGTAGAGTACTCTCTGGACAAATGATTTGTGATTCTGTTTGGACATGGTAACTATTATGTTTTCAACTCTTCCAGTTGCTTCTTTACTCCAGGGATCCTATTACTATGTTCCTAATACAGGAGTCTGTGTGACAGTGAAACAACAATATGTTGGTATGATCTTCCTGCACGAACTTGATAACTAAATACAGAGAGGGGTTAGTGACCACCTTCTGCATTCCTCCAAAGCCACACCAGACTGGTCAATGACTGCCCGGATAGAAGTCTTTGACCAGAAATGTCTCATGTTCTCTGTGAAATCTGTTGCTCATGTATGATGGTGGTAGTTGTATGCTTCACGCGTAGATCTTTTTACAGACAGAAGAATTTCCATTAGCACTTGCCTGTCACCACTGTGCATACTTTTTTGAACTGAGTGTACAACAGTCTGCTTCCTCAGTATTTTCCCAATTCTGACATTAAACCACAGTGGTTCTTTCCTGTCTGTAATCCAGTTACTCACCACATACTTATTCAGCGTGTGATTTACAGTCCATTTAGTGTTTCTCCATCTTCCTCTATGTAAATCATATTGGAAGTAAATGACATTCTCATTGTTTAAATGGGATGTTAACAACTACTTACCCGCTCTTTCTAACAAATCTATTCACCTAGCCATCTTAAAGGATTCATTAACTTCATTTACCATACAGAATGAGATTTTCACTCTGCAGCGGAGTGTGCGCTGATATAAAACTTCCTGGCAGATTAAAACTGTGTGCCGGACCGAGACTCAAACTCAGGACCTTTGCCTTTCGTGGGCAAGTGCTCTACCATCTGAACTACCCAAGCACCACTCACGCCCCGTCCTCACAACTTTACTTCTGCCAGTACTTCGTCTCCTACCTTCCAAGCTTTACAGAAGCTCTCCTGCGAACCTTGCAGAAGTAAAGCTGTGAGGATGGGGCGGGAGTCGTGTTTGGGTAGTTCAGATGGTAGAGTACTTGCCCGTGAAAGGCAAAGGTCCCGAGTTCAAGTCTCAGTCTGGCACACAGGTTTAATCTTCCAGGAAGTTTCATTTACCACTGTCGCTGTGCTGGCATCATGATCACTAGCCCCTCTCTGTACTAATACCATCTGTAAGGACAAGCCTGTTTATAGTTGCAGTATTTCAACTATTTCAATTTTGTGTGGGCTGTTAAACTAGCAGCTTACGACAGCTTTCAGAAAACTGTTCTAAAGTACTTCACAGACATCTTAGTCTCTACTCAGTACGTTAGGATCACCTACTTTTTCTGCACTACTTTGTGTAGATATTCCTTCAATGATTCTGTAACTTTCACAGCAGTATCACATGGCGAATAAAAACATCCAATGCTGGAGTTCACATACATGGAACCATTAAGGGAACTACTCATTAAAACAGGAAATCATAGCTTGAGTCTTGGGACTTGGTACCAGTTTTCATGTAACTTCATCAATGCTATCTCATTTAATTTTTATTTGCACTTATAATGTAAAGAAGCCATTCTACAAACTCACAAGCTAAACTACTTCACCTGCTCAAAGATAATGTTTAAATCCATATGGGTAAAGTGTAACAAAATATTCTATTCTACCGGTTTCCTCGTTTCCAACCTGGAGCATACTATAATACTGTAAGTCTTGTCATCTTTACCCTAAAGTAAAAACAGGACTGCTAAAGTGAATACACACACAATTGATAACCGTCTCATTATTTTCACCACAACTCAGCAATGATTAATTCCATGCAGTCATATAAATTCTAAAATTACCTCTTTATTCACACACTCCTCCAACTCTTCTTTTACATTCATGCTGCATGCATAATCTTGGGCCTGTGGCAAAAATAACAAACTGTAATAAGTACTTTTAAGCAGTCACAGTCCTCCCATATTATATAAAATGTATCACACAGATAAACCCCAACCATCACACTACTTTATAACTAAATAGTAGTTATTGTTAAGTGTTCTCTTTTGAGTTCAAAATTCTGAGTGACGAGTTCACTATGGTATACTTCAATGGGAGGCAGCAAAAAATTGTAAGACTGATTAATGACAACGCCTTTGAAAATTCATTATGATCTTTCATTTCAGCCTTCTCCCTATGCTATTGTTTTCAATCATATTTTCTAGCTTCATTATCTACATATGCATATAATGGTAGTGTAATGAAGTAAAATAACAGATCTACTACCTGAAACAATGACTTCAATGTTGTTCATAAAATCAATGTTGTTCATACCAAATTACAATACAGTTTACACCAACTGTGTGGGGGAGCAGAAACTGGACTGTCAAGTGCCACATAACTCATACTACTACTTTTATGATCAGAATAATAAAATGTCTAGAACAGTTACATCACAACCTTGTTGCTCTGAATGCTTATTTATGATTAAATTATTAAACGCACACACCCTACGTAGGCACACTACTTAATACTATCCTAACTTCATGAATTCCTTTTGGTGGGACAAGCATGTTTCAAACAGAACAAAAAGAGAGAGTAGGCTACAGGCTACACCAGTCCTATACTGTGGATCTGAACTATGGGTTTTATTTGCTGATCTCAAAAGAAGACAAAGTTCTGGAAAGATTATTTATGGAACAGCACCAGCATATCACGACTGAAAAACCCATAATGTCAAAGGAAGTGCTGGAATGAGAACAAATGAAACAGTGATAGCCTAGGAAGAAACTCATTAAATTGATATTGGGATCTGTTGAGGATGTTAGATAATTAGCAGCCAAAGAATATTTTTTTATTGGGAATCATCTTACTGATAGAAACAAAGTAGACCACTGAACTTTCAGAAAGAGTATATCGACAAAATAATGAAGCAAAATGGTGTACGCAAAGAAGATGCCTTGAAGAGAGATGCTGGGAAAAAGATAGAAAGAATACAGCAACATATTATTAATTGATCTTTGTATTAATTAACTGCCTACAATAATACTAATATACTAGTACAAATAATGATCATTATGATTTTATTATTATTACTATCTGAGGCATGGCGGGGTACCTCTTTGAATTCCCATCCTGCACCTGGTGATGTCACATCTTTGGCTTGGAGCTCGAGGCACCGTGGGGCACGATTAGAGCCACGCAGGGTACGTCAACAGTATTTGCCATTCAGCCACAATTGACAGAATGGATGACTAATAGCCCTTCAAAAGTTCTGTCAAGTTAATAATTGCAGGCACAGGTGTTAATGAAAGACAGTACATTGGTGTGGTCTTGGCTATCTGTATTTGCTATTTGTTCTTATCTGTGGAAGTCACATTATGCAACAAGCTTTCTCATCTGAAAAACTGCCCGATTTCAGTTGTGTTGCATGACTTAATACCTTGTGGCATTGCCTTGGAAGGGGTTAGGGTAGTGTCTAGCAACTAGACAAGCTTGTATTGCTATTCAATTCCCCATGTTTAGCAGTGGATTCGATGATTTGGTAATCCTGAATACTGTTTTAAGCGTGACCATGTTTAGCCTTAGACCGAGTTTTTGATGAGAATAATCTGACGAGTCCATTGATCTACCCAACTATCGTGGCCGTGCAGTTGTATTAAGTGAGAACGACAGTGGAATTTAGATGCTCCTTAGTCTGCTCCAGTTTTCTACTGTTGTGGCACACTTTGATTGTTTTGGACTTGGACTCAGGGCATGCTTATCATGCTGTGGCTGTTAACGTTGCCTCTGTATATCAGCCTCAGGGATTTCACCACTGCCAGCTACCGATAGGCTGCCTTCACTCAAGTTACGTAAAACACTATTCGAAATTTGTACTAAAATTTTGTACATTTTGATTTTTGGGGGTTTGTTGGGTCGAGTGCCTTTGCTGTACATACTGTCAAGCACTGTAAGAATGATCACATGCTGATCATCTCTATGTGAATCACACGTCACATTCAGATGTCATCCAGACTTGTGAAAACATAGCCTGTTGATAAGTAACAGGCACATTTGACGCTCAGAGACTGGAACAAGCAAAAGTGTGTAAAACCATCAAGTGTTACTGAGCTCTGAATGTTTTTCGTGTTCGTTCACTGGCCATTTGTGAGGTGGAGAGTGAAAGAAATTTATTCCATCTCAGGGTGAGTTACTGCTTACCAGATTTAATTGTTCAAGTGTTTGTTATTTTAAAGTTGTCATGAAGTGAGCTTTTCTCACCTGTTATTTATTTACTGCTACAAGTAGGCTCTGACTACTAATTACTGGTTTTACTTTTTAAAGGATGTTCTTGAGCTGCTATGCATACACCTTCACATACTGAATCACTTAGGGATTTTCTACAGTATGCCTTAATACATTTTCACTGTGTCTGAAGCCAGTTATATCGATCTGTGCACGCTCATTCTCTTGTTAATTACTTAACTGCTCACTGGTGCAAGATTTAGAAACTTGCTCTGTCCGTCTGCCTGAAGGTAGCTCTAGAAATCAGTGCACCTGTTTACTTTATTAAATTATCTAGATGCACTTGGAGGTGTATTTTAAGAATTTCCTTTTTCTAGGGGTCCCGAGGCAGCTATAAATTGCTCTGTCTTCCAGTGTAGCTATTCAGTTTTAACCTTTGAAATGAGTTATGCTTCTGTGTTGTCTTAAAGAGCCATCTGTTTCCAGATAATTATTTGTTGAAGCATTTTCTCATTTGCAGTTTGTGAAGACGGAAATTTTGAATCTAAGAACTGGTGTCAGACACAGCTTTAGTCGTTAACTATTGCCTTATTTAAATTGTCACTAAACTAAGGTGTGTAATGTCTTAAATTTGAAAGTTCAGAGTGGTGTTTGTAATCCTGCTAATGTATCTGACTTTAGTTATTTTTCTTAAATAAAAACATTTTAATAAACAATGGAGACTCATGTGAACCCCAATCCATCCAGTCCTTCCACTTAATTTCCCCATTTCCTGCTGGATGTTTGGTTGGTAACAGAGTATGGTTATTTTCCTGGAAGTAAAGGGGGAAGGTGTCATACTATCATTCACCACGAGGTGTGTGTTTGCAGGTATCCACTGCGGAACATGGGGTCCCACAACTTTCCCACTTCGTCCTCATTGAAAAATCAACAGTTTATCTACGAATTAAAAGTTTGTCAGCTTCTATGTAAGGGCGGTGTGCCCAACTTGTGGATGACCTCTTGGTGATTAGTACCAACTGCACCATGGAGGTATATGTTGCACTAGCTGCCTGAGCTCTGGCCATGACAATCTTGTGTCAGAATGTAGTGTGTTTAGAAAGTAGTCAGCTCCATCATAAGCAAATACATGTAATTCAGGCACAATTGATCCATTGGGATAATCACTTGTGCGGTATTGCCCAATGTAATCTCTATTCTGAGCAGATTACATTAGCTCTGCAGTTACAGGGACAGCTGCCTTTATTTAGACAAATTAGGAGATATAGGTGGTGAACAAGATTCTCCCACCGACATATAACTGCTGGAAGTAGTAGGAAGGCTACGGACACCTTTAAGGAGCTCAGGAGAATTCATTTGGGAAATTACCATACCAAATAATGTTACTGCTGCAAGCGATAATGGAACTTTCAATGTAGAATTTAAAGACAGGTAAAATCCATCATATGGATCATGGTCAAATAAATGTTTCATGCTGACACTTTGGCCATCGCTGACAATGTTGTTGTTCAGATGCTGTACCCCCTGTGTTAAGCCATGTTTTCAATCGAATTTTACATGAAAGTGCAACATCAAGGGAGTTGTAAAAATCAATTATTCGCCTGAAATTGTCACCTCGTATTAAGAGGCTACTCAGGCATAAACAGTTTTGGCTATTGCAGTTTCCTCATGAACCTTTTCCTAGGTTCATAGATGAACGCATATGACCATTCCATACCTGGAATTGCAAGTCACAGAGATACAAATACTCAATAATATATTACAGAAAATGCGGCCACAGGACTGTTCATGGATTACCTTCGCTAATAAATGCACATCTTTTACTGAATTAGAGGCTTTGGTGTCTGCTATTCAAGTCTGAGTTTCGCAGACCAGCAGTGATGCGGGTTTAAGTGCCATTATCAGGATGGGGATTGAGATTCCAAGTAATTTAAAAGGGGACCACCCATTAGGAAAAAGTGTAGGATGTGTTTCCAGTGCAACGAAGAGGGGCATTTTGTATGGCGATGTCTGGTGACATGGAAGGACAATCAAACAGCTGACATCACACAGAATGGAAGAGGCACGGTAGTGTTCATCTACATCTACATCTACATCCATACTCCACAAGCCACCTGACAGTGTGTGACGGAGGGTACCCTGAGTACCTCTATCGGTTCTCCCGTCTATTCCAGTCTCGTATTGTTCGTGGAAAGAAGGATTGTCGGTATGCATCTGTGTGGGCTCTAATCTCCCTGATTTTATCCTCATGGTCTCTTCACGAGATATACGTAGGAGGGAGCAATATACTGCTTGACTGCTTGGATTGAGATTCCAAGTAATTTAAAAGGGGACCACCCACAAGGAAAAAGTGTAGAATGTGTTTCCAGTGTAACAAAGAGGGGCATTTTGTATGGCGATGTCTGGTGACATGGAAGGAGAATCTACTGCCTAAGGGCTGGATCTGTACCAAGTCCGAGGTACGGGAACCCCTGCCTTATTTTTGGGTACAACTTAACCAGGAACGAATGTGCACCCTCCTCAACTCTGGTAGTTCAGTTTCTCGTTTAGATTATCTGTGGCATTTGAAGTTCTGCCATACCTGTGAATTGCCTTGTTTGCATCCGTCCTCCCAATGTTGAGCTCTCACTGGGCACATGTTGCCTCTGGTTGGCAAAACTGAGTATTGGAAAATTTTCTTGGCCTGTGAAGTGGATAGTAACTCAAAATCTTTCCGTGAACTTAATTTTGCAGTGTGTTTTTGTAAGTGGTAGTGGGTTTGTGCTAGTTTGTCAAGGCAGGGTTGTTTATTTTAAATTTAACCCAGCTGAAACATTCACATTGTGCTCCTGTCAGGTTGCCACAGGAATTCATAGTGTGTTACCGCAATGTTTGCCATTTCAGCTCAGTCACCTTCATCCAGTAGAGGTGATGCTGGTACTGGAAGTTTTTGATCGGTTACCACAGATGTTAACTAACAGATTGGACATCACCGATAAAATCCAGTACAAGATTTGCCTTACAAATGACATTCCAGAGAGGTTTTCTCCATCAGGGATGATTTTCTCCATCAGGGATGATATGTATATGTACTTTGATTAATAATGTGTTGTTCAATGTGGTCATCAGGCCCTCAACTTCAGCCTATGCTTCTACCACATTCTCAGTATCTATGGGCAGCAGTGGGGTGTTTCATACTGTTGTGGGTTATTGTGCAGTTAATGAGAACGCAGTTTTGGAATCTGTGCCACTTCCCAATCTGCATAATTCTTTTACTTGGTTCAGTCAGGTTCAGTATTTTGCTGTCCTGGATCTCAATCTCGCATATTATCAGATCATGTTAACAGAGGATTCCAAGTATATTACTGCCTGCTGTACAGATTGGAACCTCCACAATTTTAACAGGGTGCCCTTTGGTTTTTCAACAGGAGTTACCATTATGTCTTGCCTTCTAGATTGTGTTTTTGGTGATTTCACATTCAAGTGTGTCTCTAATTACCTAGAGGGCATGGTTGTTTACAGTTCTAGTCTGTCTGAAAACCTGCAACATCTTGAGGCAGTTCTGGTTTACCAGAGGGAGGTGGAACTTACTGTGAAGCCATCTAAAATGACTCTGGCACATAGGTTTCATCCTTGGGACATCTTAGTTTCACTGATTGGATTGAAATTGACCAGGAGTATACTAGCGATTTGCGAAAATTTCCAGCTCCTAGAAATAAAAAGCTGTGGCACGGTTCATAGGCATGACAAATTTTTTTCGAAAGTCTGTGCCGAATTTTATTAAATTAGTGGGGTGCCTTAACGATTTAAGAAATTTCATATGGGATGAAAGTCATCCAGAATCTTCTGAAGCCATTAAGGTGGTGCTTAGTAACCCACTAGTATTAGACATACCAAATTTTGAGGTCGTGTTCTTCTTGCAAACAGACACCTAATTCTTCTGGAGTAGAAAGTGGTAGCTGTCCTCCTGCAGGAACAGAATGGCAGGGGAGGTGTTGCATGTTGATGCCCTATAGCAATGCACCTTGGGAACTTTCACCTGCGGAGATGAAATATTCTATGTATGAATGGGAAGACCTGGCGGTTATGTTTGCCCTTAAGAAATTCAGATTTTATTTTGAACACCAGGAATTTTGTTTAGAGACTGACAATCAAGCTCTTAGTTAGGTTTTGACTCATTATTTCCATAATACCCTCTTAGGCATTTATAAAACTGTTGCCAAGATCAGACGACACATCACCTGGTCCTCCCTGTATAAGCAAGCCTGGAGGTTGGTGGGGTTAAGATCACTCAACATGTCACCTGGTCCTCCCTGAATAAGGCTGTCCAGAGGTTGGTGGAGGAGTGTGAGAGCCGTAAGGGAGCTGAGCCCAACTTGAATTCCCTCAAGTGGCTTTTAGAGCCTACCCGTTAGGAATGCTTGATGGATTAACTTTGTATGGATTATATAGGTCCACTTCATCAAGTGTGTGTGTGTATTAGGCACCTACTAGTTACCATGGATGACTTTTCTCGTTTTTTTTGACACATTCCGAGCAGAGAAATGACATTCCTGGCAGCTGGCCAGCATTTGTTATGAATTTTTTCTGTTTCCAGGCCACCGAGGATGCTTGATAGCTTCTGTTTCCCAGCTATTTGTGAGGTTCTGCTTTGACAATGGAATTAAAGATGTGACCACAAATACTTTTACCAGCATACTTTGCTGACCAGGTGAACTGCAAGTTGAAGGCTGTGCTTATCTTTCACAACAAGGCTCAGACAACGTGGCTCAATTTTATCTTTAACACTGCACAACCCAAGTCCCTGGAGGCTGCTCCAGTATCCCTTATGTTAGCACATCCAGTCAATTTTCCTCTTGTCAACCTGTAGTCAATCAATGATTTGCTTCAAGAACAAGTCACCCTAGCAGTAACACAGCACAACTGGAGCCAGGCTAGACATAATACCAAAATTGCCTGTCACAGGTTATCCATCTGTTACAGTTAGGGGCTAAACGGTTCATTGGAAAGGCTCGGGACACAGTGTTAGTCCGAAACCCTAATATTGCTGAAAAGGGGGAGTTAGGGTTCGATAGCAAGCTATCTCCTCAGTCGTTGGGACCCTGTTAGATTGTCAGGGTGGTGAGTTCAGCAAACCTCCTGGTTCTGAATTTATGGACGAGTAAAGCCTCACACATGCACATTACTCATATCAAGAAGAGGCATATGTAAAGGGCTCCTTAATGGTGGGAATGGGGTATTTTGGTTTGGTGGAGGAGGCTGAACCACGGTGGGCTCCCTCTTCAAATTAGAGCCCCCATGTGCCTGGCAGATGTCACTTCTCACAGCTCAGAGCTCGTGGCACCAGTGGGCATTGTGGAGCAACAATGGTTGTAGAGGAACAGCAGTGGATCTCACGGGCAGTCGGTGTCATGAAGCTGGACTGGAGGGTGAGTCATGCAGGGCTCGTGGGCAGCATGTACTGTTTAGCCGAAGTTTATGTGGCAGTATCATTCTACCATCACAATCATTACAATAAAACAACCTTCTTCCAATAATGGTAACTGCCATAGGCTGATCAGCCCAAGATTATCATCACTCATCTAAAAGCTGGTATGTACACCACTGGCACAGACAACAGTAGGGAGACATAGTGGCACGGAAGCAATGAGGCCTTCATAGATCACTGGAGGAAGTTGGAACCATATTTATATAATCAGGCCACCTCATTCCCATAAATTCTGGAAGGGGGGATGATTTCTGACGTTATGTTAAATCACATCCCAGATCTGTTTGACCAGGTTCAGGGCTGGCGAGTTGGGTGGCCAACACATCAATTGGAACTCACCACTGTGTTCCTGAAACCACTCTATCACACTCATGGCCTTGTGAAATGGTGCATTGTTTTCATGAAAAATGCCACACTCAATGCAAATACTTTCAGAAAGGACTTCCTGACACTTAAATGTATACTCAATGGGAAACATGATCGTCACAAAGGAGTGGACCTAACATGAACCATGGACCGTAGCACTGGTAGCGAGGCTTGCGTGCTTCAGCAATACAGATAGTCGTTCCGTAGGTGCAACCCCAACGGAGGGGTATCTGTTGTGGGGCCAGACAAACATGTGGTCCCTTAAGAGGGGCAGCAGTCTTTTCAGTAGTTGCAGGGGTGACAGTCAGGACGAATGACTGATATGGTCTTGTAACATTAACCAAAACAGCCTTGCTGTGCTGGTACTGTAAACGGACGAAAGCAAGGGGAAACTATAGCCGTAATTTTTTCACGAGGGGATGCAACTTTACTGTTCATTAAATGATGATGGTGTCCTCTTGGGTAAAATATTCCGGAAGTCAAATAGTCCCCCATTCAGATCTCCAGGATGACATCGTTATCAGGAGACAGAAAACTTAAGTTCTACAAATTGGAACATGGAATGTCAGACCCTTTAATCAGGCAGGCAGGTTAGAAAATTTAAAAAGGGAAATGGATAGGGTAAAGATAAATATGGTGAGAATTGGTTAAGTTTGATGGCATGAGGAATAAGACTTCTGGTATGATGAATACAGGATTATAAATACAAAATCATATAGGGGTAATGGAGGAGTAGGTTTAAAAATGAATAAAAAACAGGAGTGCGGGTAAGCTACTATGAACAGCATAGTGAATGCAGTATTGTAGCCAAGATAGACACAAAGCCCACACTTACCACAGTAGTACAAGTTCATATGACAACTAGGTCCCCAGATGATGAAGAGAGTAAAGAAATGTATGATGAGATAAAAGAAATTATTCAGATAACGAAGGGAGACGAAAATTTAATAGACATAGGGGATTGGAATTCAATAGTAGGAAAAGGAAGAGAAGGAAAAGGAGGAGGTGACTATGGAATGTGGGTAAGGAATGAAAGAGGAAGCTGTCTGGTAGAATTTTGCACAGAGCACAACTTCATCATACACTATGTGCTCAAAAGCATCGGGCCACCCGCAAAAACTTACTTTTTCATATTTGGTGCATTGTGCTGCCACCTACTCCATATCAGAGACCTCAGTAGTCATTATACATCGTGAGAGAGCAAAATGAGGCGCTCCGCGGAATTCATTGACTTTGAATGTGGTCAGGTGAGAGGGTGTCATTGGTGTCACATGTCTGTATGCGAGCCTTCCACACTCCTGAACGTTCCTATGTCCACTGTTTGTGATGAGATAGTGAAGTGGAAGCATGAAGGGACACATGCAGCACAAAAGTATACAGGCCAATCTTGTCTGCTGACTGAAAGATACCGCCGACATTTGGAGAAGGTTGTAATGTATAATAGGCAGATATCTATCCAGACCTGAAAAAATGGCTCTGAGCACTATGGGACTTAACATCTTAGGTCATCAGTCCCCTAGAACTTAGAACTAGTTAAACCTAACTAACCTAAGGACATCACACACATCCATGCCCGAGGCAGGATTCGAACCTGCGACCGTAGCAGTCGCGCAGTTCCGGACTGCGCGCCTAGAACCGCGAGACCACCGCGGCCTGCTATCCAGACCTGAAAGAACTGCAAAAAGGTAGGAATTGTAAGAGATGGGATCTGGATAAAGTGAAAGGATCAGAGATTGTAGAGTGTTTCAGAAAGCACTAGGAAACCATTGACAAGGACATGGGTAAGAGATACAGCAGAAGAGGAAGGGTAGCTTTGAGAGATTACTAGTGAAAGTAGCAGAGTATAAAGTAGGTAAAAAGATGAGGCTAGTAGAAATCCTTGGGTAACAGAGGACATACTGAATTTAATAGATGAATGGTGAAAATATAAAAATGCAGTAAATGAAGCAGGCTGAAAGGAATACAAACGTCTCAAAAATGAGATCGACAGGAAGTGCAAAATGGCTCAGCAGGGATGGTAACAGAACAAATTTAAGGATGTAGAGGCATATACGACTAGTGGTAAGACAAACACTGCGTACTGGAATACTGAAGAGACCTATAGAGGGTCTATACAAGGGCGATGCACTTGCGGGCAATATTTTGAAAATGGAAGAGAACGTAGATGAGGATGAAATGGGAGATATGATACTGTGTGAAGAGTTTGACAGTGCTGAAAGACATAAGTTGAAACAAGGCCCTGGGAGGAGACAACATCCATTAAAACTACTGATAGCCTTGGGACAGCCAGCCTTGAAACAACTCTGCCATCTGGTCAGAAAAATGTATGAGACAGGCAAAATACCCCCAGACTTCAAGAAGAATATAATAATTGCAATCCCAAAGAAAGCAAATGTTTACAGGTGTGAAAATTACTGATCTATCAGTTTAATAAGTCATGGCTGTAGAATACTAACATGAATTCTTTACAGTCGAATGGAAAAACTGGTAGGTGCTGACCTCAGGGAAGATTAGTTTCGATTCCGTAGAAACGTTGGAACACGTGAAGCAATACCGACCCTATGATTTATCTTAGATGATAGATGAAGGAAAGGCAAACCTACATTTCTAGTATTTGTAAACTTAAATAAAGCTTTCGACGATGTTGACTGGCATACTCTCTTTCAATTCTGAAGGTGGCAGTCGTCAAATGCAGGGAGTGAAAGGCTATTTACAATTTGTACAGAAACCAGATGGCAGTTATAAAAGGGGAGGAGCGAAAGGGAAGCAGTGGTTGGGAAGGGAGTGAGACAGGGTTTTAGCCTATCCCTGGTGTCGCTCAGTCTGCATATTGAGCAAGCAATAAAGGGAACAAATGAAAAATTTTGAGTAGGAATTAAAATCCAGGGAGGAGAAATAAAAACTTTGAGGTTAGCCAATGACATTGTAATTCTGTCAGACAGTAAAGGGCCTGGAAGATCAGTTGAACAGAATGGACAGCGCATTCAAGGAGGGATATACGACGAACATCAACAAAAGCAAAACAAGGATAATGGAATGTAGTCGAATTAAATTGGGTGATGATGACAGAATTACATTATGAAATAAGACAATTAAGGTAGTAGATAAGTTTTGCTATTTGGGGAGCAAAATAACTGACGAAGGTTGAAGTAGAGAGAATATAAAATGTAGTCTGACAATGCCAAGGACAGCATTTCTGAAGAAGAGAAATTTGTTCACATTGAGTATACATTTAAGTGTCAGGAAGTCTTTTCAGAAAGTATTTGCATTGAGTTTATCCATGTATGGAAGTGAAACATGGATGATAAATAGTTTAGACGAGAAGAGAACAGAAGCTTTCGAAATGTGGTGCTACAGAAGAATGCTGAAGATTAGATGGGTAGATTATGTGACTAATGAGGAGATACTGAATAGAATTGGGGAGAAGAGGAATTTGTGGCACAACTTAACTATAGGGTGGCATACAAAATGTGTTACCAATTGTTTCTTTTACAATTTACGCCACACATTAGATACTCCGCTGGGATCTCTACAGCAGTACCAGCAGAGCTTGGAAAAACAAATGAGTTACGAAATGACATGTAATTCACGATACTGCCACTAGGAGACTGGTAACCAGCAATGGCTGACAATGGAAGACTGACAACATAGCAACGATCGGCAATTATGTTACTTTTTCACGAAACGAAAAGCCTTGTTGTGACTCAGAAGCGTTTTCGACAACAGTTTAACACACGATGTGTCCCTTGCAAGAAGACCATTCACGGGTTGTACGATAAATTTGTACAGCAAGGAACAGTATTGGATCCGAAGCGACCTCAGCCTAAGCCTGTTTGTTCGCCAGAGAATATTTAAGCAGTATGAGTTGCTGTACAGAGAAGTCCCGGGAAATTGTGTAGAAAGGCAGCAGTGCAACTGGAAATATCCAGTCGCTCCATTCAATGCATTCTTAAAAGTGGCCTCCACATGTACCCATACAAGATGACCTGTGCACAGAAGCTCACTGAAGAACACAAGCAGCAGAGACTACTGTTTGCTCAGTGGGTGGAGGATAGGGAAGAAACTCTCAACAACGTTTGGTTTTCAGATGAGGCGCATTTTCATTTAGATGGTGTGGTTAACAAACAAAATGTACACTTTTGAGCCACTGAAAACCCACAAGTGCTTCATGAACGACATTATGCTCCGAGGATTACAGCATGGGCAGCAATTTCCAGTCACGGACTTACTGGACCCTTTTTCTTTGAAGAAACTGAACAGCGAACGTTATTTGGGCATGCTTTGCAATAGATTCATTCCACAGCTTCTTGCTACTGCCTTGCCCTTCAACACACAGTGATTCATGCAAGATGGAGCAAGGCCACATACTACAAACACTGTGTTTGAGTTTTTACACGAGCATTTCGACATGCGGATCATTTCACTCAGGTTTCCAGGTTGCTTCAATGCTGGACAAAATTGGCCCCCCAATAGTCCAGACCTCAATCCATGTGACTCTTTTCTTTGGGGGTACCTAAAGGAAAAAAATTTCCTGAAATGTCCACGTGATTTAATGGAGCTCAGAAGACTTATTCTTTAAGCTTTCAGTGAAATTAGGGAAGACATGTGCTGTAGGATACTCACTAACTTCAGCGTTCCTTTGAAGAAAGTTAGGAAACAAAATGGTGGGCATATTGAGCATGTACTGAGTTAGAACAAATCTCCATGCACGGCTCTTCATTATAGCATATGTTCCTTTCGGATTGTATTGACAATAAAGTTTATATTCAAAAACAAAATGGTAACACATTTCGTGCGCCACCCTATAAAGAAGGGACTGGTTGGTAGGACAGGTTCTGAGCCATCAAGGGATCATCGATTTAGTATTGGAGGGAAGGGTGGAGGGTGAAAATCAGAGGGAGGCCAAGACATGAATACACTAAACAGATTCAGGAGGATGTGGGTTGCAGTAGTTACTCGGGGATGAAGAAGCTTGCACAGGATAGAGTGGCTTGGAGAGCTGCATCAATCCAGTCTTGCCACTGAAGAGCACAACAACAGAAGGGGTGGATGTGCTTTGCAACCAGTTTACAATACTTCTTTTGTGACACAGTGCCTCACACGAGCTCCACTGGACCCATGGGTGCCCACGTGGTTGTTTCCCAGAGTATAATGGAGGCCCCGACAGTACAGGAGTCAAGAGGCTGTTCCCCTTGTGGGTGACAGAAGTGCACCCTCCCAAAGGCACGATGAAGGTATCAGGATTCATCAGACCACGCAGTGCTCAGCCATTGTGCCAACATCCAGCGCCAATAGTTACATACCTATTTCAGTTGTTGTCGATGTCATGGCGTGGGTCATCAGCGGCACAGACTCATCATTAGGAGTGTTTGGAGCATTGTGCATTCAGACACAATTGTACTCTGCCCAGCATTAATGTCTGATGTTAGTTACACCACAGTTTGTTGCCTGTCTTGTTTTACCAGTCTGCCTAGCCTATGATGTCTACCATCTGTGATGAGGAGCACTTGGCCAACCCCATAACGTCTGGCCATGGTCTCACCTTTGTTTTGCCATGTGTTGAAGACAACTGCCATAGTACTACTTCAACACCCGGCAAGCTGTGCAGCTTCCAAAACGCTCATACCAAGCCTTCAGGCCATCAAAATCTGCTCTTGGCCAAACTCAGATTGTGCGCTTTTCCTATTTTACAACAAGAGAAGATGCTCACTGATACTCCATGCAACGTGTGTGTGTCTGACTAGAAGACAAGGTGAGATGCTATTGCCTGGTTGAGTTTATACTGCCAGTAGATCAGTGATCATAATGTTTTGGCTGCTGTATATATGGATTTAGTATTATGACTTCCAAGTGGATGCTGGGCAATGCCAAGGGAACCATTCTGCAACATTTGAGGCAATTGTAAAATGCATCAATTTATTACAAGGGTGTGCCAGAAAATAATGCCTCCAAAATTTTGATTCTGTTCTTATCAGTTGTCATGCATATGACACTGTTGATGTTACCACTTTGCTGACACAGTATGCAGCACCTTCCTGATGATCAGTTCTGAACTGCAGGGTGTACGTGTGTGTGTGTGTGTGTGTGTGTGTGTGTGTGTGTGTGTGTGTGTTATTTAACTGTGTCAGCACATGAGAAAACCCTCAGACAACAGAGCACCAATTCAAATAGTTCATCCACATGTGGAGCACCCTCTCCTTCAGCATGACAATGCCAGACCATACACAACTTTTTTTTGCATCTGCAACAGTCTGACGCCTTTGATTCATTATATTGATCATCCTCCATACTGACCCGGTTTGAGCCAATGAATTTTCAACTGTTTGCAAAACTTAAAGAACACCTTCAGGGACTCAACTTTGATAGTGATGAATTAGTGTAAGCGTAGGTGAGGCTGTGGGTCTGCCAACGAAGTCAAGCATTCTACAGTGATGACACCAACAACCTGGTGTCTCACTGGGAGAAAGGTGTTCAGTGCCACGGTGACTATGTTTGAAATAAATATACAAACACGAAGAATAAATATGTTAAATATTAAGTTTGTTTTAATTAAAATGCTTCAATAATTTCCGAATAGAAATTTTGTGTCATTACTTTCCAGCATGTGCTCATGCCCAAAATATACACCAATTAAAAATTAACATTTAATTAATTTGGCAAAGAAGGTGGCTTTCAACTGATACAATGTTAAGGTCATAGGGAAGTTCAGTTCATCAACTAACACGGCACACAGAGTATGAGAAGACTTCTTGTAGGTAAAAAGTTACGTTATGGCCACCATTTGGATGTTTTGATTAACATTAGGCTGTGCTACTGATCAATTTGTTACCATATCCTTTACTTGGCTTTCACATTTCTAGACTTTGTCAGCTCACAGCCACACTGCCACTTTTGAACATAGGCTAAGCCTTGAGATGCACTACGAATCAGACTCCCACTACAACCAATGTTACAAGGGGGGAGTGGGTCTAGAACCACATTTTAACCTTGTAGCCTTTGAATAGTTCTCCAGTTTAGGTCCAAAGTCAACGGATCTTCAAACTATTTTTCATTTACATGATGTGTGTTGTGCATACATATCATCCTGAATGCCAAACCATCATTACATCAGGGGTCAAAGCCAAAGCCTGAACTGTGTTGGGTCTAACCACTCTTTTACTGTATTTAATAAAATTTAGCATATTTATTTTCCTATCATTTCCTCACAGTGATTGTTTAGGATTACTGCTGTGATAATGCTTGTCAAATGAATTGCAAGCTGTTCACATAGTTTGTATAATCTATAATGAAGTACTCACATATATTCAAATGCAAATGCTGCATTAATGCTATCCCAGTGCTTCTGCAGTTGCACTCAATATGGATGTTGAAACAGATTTTTTCAGCACAGATAGTTCACAAGAAGTTTGCGTGATTGTGTCAGTGCGCTCAATTCTCATTTGCAGGATAAAAATACTAGTGGCACCAAGTGAATTTGTTTGCTGCTGATAGGTGAATACCCTACAACTGGTTGCACTACATCAGATTTCAAGTGACATGTATATGTAAGATTAGTTACACCAGTAACTGTAACATTGTGACAGTTTCACAAACAATATGCGTAACAATGTGCAGCAAATGCAGAAAGTGGTTATGAAGAAACCTGTCAAAATTTGATGTGTAGCCCCACGGCTTCATCAAAACTTTGCTGCCAACATACAAATTCATTCTGCTGTGTAACAATTTATGCTTCCATGTGATATTTGTCTGAAATTTAACTTTACTGCTGAGAGTTCTACTTACGTATGGTTCACATATTCAAAGTAAACAATTCTCATTCCATACCACGATACACTGCAATAATGCATTAACTGCAGCCATACTATTTATAAATTTAATGGCACTGCTAAGGTTCACTACAGTCATAATCATTCTTAAGTTGCACATTAAGGTTGTCATTCAAAAGAAGTGTATCAGAGCAGAATATACCCACTTTATGGCAACCAGTTTATCAGTATAATTGGGTTGTGCACTAAAAGAGTTTTGCATGTTTACTAAACGTTAAATTGGAACTCTTGCTCAATTCTATGTGAGGTTTAATACAAGGCTTATTTCAATGCACTGTGCAAAATGTCATATTTAAGACAGTAAGTTCATCAGTTTAGTAAACCTAATTATTCATGTTTCCAGCTGTATGACATCAATTGTATGTATTCACGCATCACACTGCACACAGAAATTAATGAAACCCTGTTAATAAATACAAGTAAGCCACTTACTATGAAGTGTAACTCAGTTTGTACTTCATGAGTTTCCTCTTTTTTTATCCACTTAGTTGGCTCCTGGTCCATCGCTTCTACACTCTGAAAAGAAAAAGCAATCAGATAATAAAAGTTTCTGGCCCACTCAGTTTCCGTTTTTACCATGAGGTATAGCTCAAAGGCAGTATTTTCACTCATATATTGCGTGCAGTAAATGGGTGATTACACAGGAAACAGATTCAAAGTGACTGAGGAAAAGTGTGTTCATTGATATAAACTCATTCACATTTTGCAGGTCATGAAGAGTGAGAGCAATCATAAAATAACATGCAATGGAAACTGAGCATTTAAAGTTGCTACTGCTTCTTTGTAACACTGGCTCATGGATACCATCCTGTTGTGACAATTATGGAAGATGTGTAATTTTGTGTGCATGCATTAACTTCAGCATTACAAACGATCACAGCAGTCAATAGATTGCAGCAATATTACTTAATAACATCAAATATTTCATTCTATACTTGGTTCATTGTGTTAATTTCAGTGTGATAGGGACATGATGAAAATCTGGACATACAGATTGTTTATCAGTGAATATGCATTTTCAACATAGGCATTACCTTGAAACTTACTTCATCTGTATTCATTCACGGACGTATGCTCAATTTACAGGAAGCGTCATCATTTTAGAATCTTTACCTGCTATTAAAGGAAACCAATACCTGCACTGTAGACTGCACATTGCAATGCGGAAGTTCTCATTGGTTAGCATTTTCTAACAAAACTGATGAAAATACGGAAGCGTCCGATCCCGCCTGTCTGCTTTGACCCATGACGTCACAAATATGGCGGAAACAAAAACACACACACACACACACACACACACACACACACACACACACACACACTCTCTCTCTCTCTCTCTCTCTCTCTCTCTCTCTCTCTCTCTCTCTCTCTTCCCACAAGAAGCCTAATGACACTAACGGGACAAGCGTGGCAAATGAGGTGTTTTCGGTGAGGGGGCAAACTAAATATAAACAAATTTAGACGCCTTGCGTAGCTACAACGTGTAAGTGAAGACAGCCATGCATGAATACCCACCCACCTCCCCAGGGGTCGTAACCCCTGCAACCCATAGAAGATAAAGATGCTTCAGTAGCTGATTAGTGTTTTTTGTCTTTTTTAAAAAAATCTCACGGGATAGAACGAACAGATCAGAAAGATAAATATAATAAACTAAAACAGAAATTGGAGGAAACAGATAATTAAAATAAGTAATAAGTGTTTTTAAATTTAAAAAAAAATCTCACGAGATAGAACGAACAGATCAGAAAAGTAAATAAAATAAGATAAAACAGAACTGGAGACAGCCACACTCAAACCAAACTCCGCGCCGTCATGACGTCACACACGACAACACCCTTACGTCACGGGTCAAAGCCGACGCGTGGGATCGAACGGTTCTGTCGATCCCTCGCCAGTTCGTAAATGATGTTGCAGTACTCTTATACAGAACTCCATTAAAACCCACACACTACAACAAACTGGTATTTACATATGATTACACGAATGCTAACGACACGAATAATCAAAGCACAGTGAAAACTAACAAAATGCAACAGAATTGCAGCATTTCCTTTCATGCGAACATACTCAAACCATGAAATGATGTAGTAACTGTGGGCACTTTAAAAAATGCTTACGTTAGCCCTAAGATTTGGAGCCGCTTTATGTCTACATCACATCACAGAAAATTATCATCACAATCATTATTTCTGCTAAGTAAGTCAAAATAACCGTACTAACATGGACAACCTTTGAATTTCACTGTCCGCCTTTTCTCGTTAGCCACGAAGTATATGAGGAGATTACTTCGTAGACAAACTGCTCCTGACAGCACGTCACACACTCAGCCGTTTCTTTTACGAAGATACACGTAGCGATTTTAACGGTCAGGCCAAAAACAAACACTAACAACTCAGGTATTTAGTTGTTACGAACATAACCTGAAAAATTACAACATTCACACACCGTCACCAAGCACACTATAGGTGATGTGATCACAATTAAATACAGAATAAAATCTCATCCTTATGTACCCATTAAAAATTAAAACATAAAAAAGAGCAGCCTCAAACAGCAGAGTCATCACAAGATATTCGTGAACTATTACACTCATCAAACTCAACTGTTACTGTGATAGAAATTAAGTACCACGTTAATTTACTTCCGAAACACATTTCTTCACTTTTTCTTGTTTGCAGTTTATAAACGCTTATAAATTACCTGGAAAATGTCACACACAAATTTCCACAACACCACGAGGTTGCTGCTGACCACACAGTACACGAAAGGTGACAGTATCGCAGAACCAGCAGATGCATTCAAAACCAGCGTGAATCTTGTCGCTCGTGTGGCCAACAGCACAATTTTACGTCTTTTTCAGTGAGTGTTACGAGATATGTAATTAACAGTTTTTTCTGTATTTTCTATAGTATTTGCGTGCATTAGTGTGAAATAGACGTGATAAATTGAAGGTTTCAGTTTTTATTTGCGTCTGAATAGGAAAAGCACAATACTCAGTATCTACGTTTATTAGTGTCATTTAGACTCGATACATTGAACATAGCAGTTTTTATACATTTTATTAGGTCAATTTTCGCGTGTACGTGAACGTTTGTTTACATTATAAATACGATGGTTAATCAGTTTAAGTTAGTGTTGGATGCTCAGTATTCACGCTTATTAGTGTCATTTAGGCTCGTTACATTGAAGGTAGCAGTTTTTATACGTTTTATTAGGAAAAGTGATACTGACGGTGAACTCTAACGCCACTTGCATACGTTTGACTGGCGCAACCTGCAAGCGTTAACAGTTAAGTAGACGTAAAATACGTGGTAAATTAGTGTTACACTAAAATGTCTGAGTAAATCAATGTTACAATAAAACTTCTGAGCCCTTCTTACATACGGTTTAGTTAGCAGAAAGCTAATACTCTCCTCGCCGTCTGCTTATTTTCCTTAGCTTGTTGTGGGCATTAGTGATCGTGTCCTGTGAGCCTATGGGTTCCTATAAAGTAGAGCTCGTATTTGTGCTTTTCATTCTGAGCTCTTATTGTTAGCTAAAGGTTTTGTTTTGTACCTGCATCTGTCAGTGTACAATATTCAGTATTTACGTTTATTTGTGTCATTTCGACTCGATACATTTGAATGTAGCCGTTTTTATAGTTTTATTATGCCATTTTCGCGTGTACGTAAACGTTTGTTTACACTGTAAATGCTTGGGATAACCAGTAGGTGTAGTTTACCGCTGGTTACTGTTTAACATTTATAAACAACATTCACTATATAGCCCCTAGCAGTATACTGTAGGTCACTGTTTTTTTCTGTAGTATCCACTTGATAGCCCCTAGCAGCAACATAAGCACCAGATCTAGCTTCTACCATAAATTTTTATTGTTTTTCATTGTTGAGTGTCCTTTCTGCCACCTAGAGTGTAGTTGTTAACCTTGTGTGGCAGTAGGTTTCCTTAAGTTTCTTATAGTAAATCACATATTAGCTAGATGGATAGGGACTGTGTCTGTTCTGTGCGGATGCAGGAGGAGTTAGCCACAGTCCAAATGCAGCTGGAAACTTTGTTGGCGACAGTCAACTGGCTCCAGAGTGCCACCTTGAGGTGCGGTGGGGATGGGGTACCTGGGGCAGCCTTTTCTGTACTAGATGTGTGGGCACGGGGGCGGGGGAGAGGTGTCACAGCTCTCTGTCTCTGAGCCGACCTACACTAGTAACATAAAACTGTTTATTTGCTGCCATTAATCATCAATGAGGAAAGAAGTCAACAAACCTAACTCAAAAACTTCATAAAAAGACTGAAAGCATTACAAAAACACACACATGGAAAAATATCCTAAATGTAAAACCAAAATGAACTCCCAACACTGAAAAAATAGTCAACAAAAATGTAATAAAGGATAAATTTTTAAAAAGAAAATCTGAAACTTATGTATACAGTCAATTGAATAAAGTTGAAAAAAGGTTCAAGTCATGGCTGTGATACAAATACAGCTTCTATCATTATTAAAGATAAAGCTGAGACTCATACACCTCAATGAAACTTTAAAACCATCAGTTCATGAAATGAAAGAAAATGATCTGTTTTATGCCCAATTGTGCAATAAAATCTTCAAAGAAATGTAAATCCAAGTGTATGAAATATCTTTATTGATTTATGAATATTTCAATACCATGAAGAGGATCATTTATAATTTTTGTCTGTCTGATGCGGTGTATGCGGTACTTTCACTCCTGTGCACTTCACACATGTAAAACAGACATAAAGGGACTCCAAACCTCCTGTTTGTGTATTAGTCAGTACAGTATCTTCTCTGAAAAATAACATGAAGAATGGCAGAGAGCTTGGATCATTCCCTGGCTGATTGATGTGTCCTCAGGACAAGTCTTCAAATGCGTGATTAAGTGGACTAAACTGATTTTTTTTCTAGTCAAATTTGTCACCACCCTTTCTTCCTCAGACAGACTATCAATTACATCTTGTAGACACAAGACCACATGTTACACTTGTTGAGGTACATGACTTCAAGACTGTCATGGTCAGAATCTGTGGACGAGTTACCACTTGTATCAACATCGAATAATTCATCCCCAGTGTCATGCTTCATATCTTCATAATTTCTTCCTCAATAGAAGGGAACAACAACAACAACATATTCAATAGAAGGGCTGAAGATAAAAACATTTGGATCAACAGAGGCGTCCGATCCCACCCGTCGGCTTTGATCCGTGATGAAAGGATGTTGTGGTGTGTGATGTCATGACGGTGCGGAGTTTAGTTTATGAGTGTGTTGTGTTTGTAGCTGTCGTCTTGTTGCAGTTGGAGGTGTCCTCAAGTGGTGTGTGTATGGTCCGCATATTATGTGGTGTATTGGGTTCATTTGGTTATCATTGCTTGAAGTGTGCATTTATCGGTCATGACTGTTATAGAAGAACAGAAATTGGTTTCAGTGAGTTAAGAATTAAGTTTGTGTTGTGTTTATGTTATTGTGGTGTCATTTGCTGTTTGTCGAGTGGTAAGTCATTTAATTTAATTTGTGGCTTCTTTTGTTTGGTATGGATATGTCTTCTACGTTTAATTGGGTTAAGGTTGAGGGAGGGGGGGGGGGGCTGGTTTGTTTTGGATGTGTTTTTGTTTGTTTGTTTGGTGGAGGTGGGGGGACTGGGGTTGCTGACCTAGTATGTAGTGCTGGAACTTTTTTGTGGTAAGTAGCCATTTTTTTTGATGTATTGTTTGCATGTTATGATGATTGGTGGGGTATTTGTGTGTTGTTGGGTCAGTGTTATTTACTGCATGTGTTGGTGGTTGGTGTTTTGTTATCAGCACTTGTGGTTGATTTATGTATCTTAGGGGAAGTACTTTATTTCATTTTTTTGGTATCGTCAGTTGTATTTGAGTTATATAGGTCAAGAGAAGTGTCCGATTCCAATGACTCGTCGTAGCTACGTGTTTTGGTATTGTGAGCTGCTGTTGACCTATATAGGTCAAGTGAAGTGTCCGATTCCCATTTTTGATGGTATGTGTAATCGCAGTGTTGCAATTTTTCTAGATGTCAATTTTTCTTTTGTGGTATCAGTAATTGTGTTTGAGTTATGTAGATGAAGGGAAGTGACAGATTCCTGTGAATATTGTGAATGTCGTGGAATTGGGGAAATTTTGATTGGTTTTATGTTGTCGTTGTGTGTGTGTGTGTGTGTGTGTGTGTGTGTGTGTGTGTGTTCAGTTTGTCCCCACCCAGGAACCCCCAACTTCCCGCACTGGTCCCGTGAGTTTGATTATATTTATGGATTTTGTAATCGTGTTTACATAATGACCTCATAGGCGCCATATTGGAGACATTGTGAATGGTCGTGTCCGCCATATTGGTGACGTCATTGGTCAAAGCATACGAGTGGAATCGGACATTTCCGTAATCCCAAACATTTTTATTCTAATCTTGATGAACAGTAAGATGAAGTAAAATTGAATGCAGTGAAATAATATCGTGGTAGACACAGTACTACTACTACTACTACTACTACTACTACTACTACTACCAACTTAGTAGCCAGAACTGTGAGAAACTGCTAAAAAATAGGTTCAAAGCTCTATTGTGCACTTAAATTCATGATCAGTTCACAGCTGCATGTGAAGTTGCACATTTATACTTGTCATTAGTGGTCAGGGGGCAGCAGGATGGCTTAAGTTAACTCATCAATAGCGCTCAAGGAAAACCCACAAGCTGTGCTTAAACTCGTCAAAAGTACCTGGTGACCGGCAGAACATGAAGACAGTACTCAACAACAATAGTTAAAGGACTAAGGACAGATGAGACAGCGGTTGGCCAAGATATTTATTTGGAGGGTAGGCCCTGAAATTGTCATTTTGTATATAGCTCAGTTGGTTAGTTTCATACTGCATCATGCCCAAAAACAAGTGTGTCCATTCATATTAAAAAAAACTGTGTTATTAAAAACCAAGTTAAGGAAAAACTGTAGTGTCCTACGATCTCGAACCGAGCATCACAAGAAGTGAACCAAGTATGGCTTATCCCTGGACAATAAGAATAACAATAAAGATGATGATGATGATGATGATGATGATGATGATGATGATCTAGTATTCCACATTAATATTAAAGGAAATAATTTTCAACAGACAAAACATCATGCTGCGTTAACTGAAGCCTGTGTCATTCGAAGGAATTAATTAATTCATTGTACATGTGCTATGCCAATCAACAATATCAATTCATTTTGAAATGTGAATTGACCACCTAGTATCTGTTAATGAGCAACTCAGGTGGCAACCACTGAACAATGCAACTAGCTGATAGTAATAATTTGAATCTAAGCTTGCTTGCTAAAGAGACTTGATTTTGTAACCCCAAATACAGACTCACATAAGTGCCAAGAGCGGACATTATCAACAAATATTGACTGCAATATCAGACAGTTCTGTGTCGCCTCACTTTCATGCTAATGGAGGACATTTTGAACATTTCCTGTAACACAGTGTTTGAAGTCACGCTGTTATGTTCTGTTGCTGTGTGTTTCCATTCCATGATTAATGTGATTTGAAGAGAAGTAATAAAATGAACTCTAACATGGAAATTAAGCGTTTCCGGACACATGTCCACGTAACATATTTTCTTCCTTTGTGTGTGAGGAATATTTCCTGAAAGTTTGGCCGTACCTTTTTGTAACACCCTGTATAATAACCATTTTGATTTTTCCAGCATAATTATTCATAGTTTTCTTATCAGGTTGCCTACTAGACTGAAAAACCATCATGACATTGACTGCCTTTTCATATGATATGCTATTTCTCAATAATGACATGCCTCGCTACTTCATTTTCATCACTGGCACCACAGCACGCACACAATGCATTAGGGGCAGCATTGATGTGCCTGGTACATATGTCACTCCATATTTTGATCTACATAATATTGCTATCTCCAAAAACAGCATCAATCAATAGCTCACAGAGTAAATTTTATACATGAGATATTTCATCTACCTTTTTTCAGTTACTGTAGAAGTAACATGGGGTCAAATTTCTGACACTACTCTGTTTGTTTTAGTGTAACTCAAACCATGTCCACAAAATATGAATCATTCTGTATCGAAAGTGAACATTTCAGAAGTAATTTTCTGTTAATCAGTAATGTAACAAAACAAATCTGTAAGCATATAAGACTGAAACCCTTAACATGGGATTATAAAAGAAAGAAGTGATTTTGAAATAACAAATGAATGGAGAGGTGATACAATTAATAATAGGGTAAAAGGACCTACTACTATCAATAAGTAAGATATTGTAACAGACTACTGCACACAATGAAGTAGAGGAGTATATATGTAAAATAAGTTACAAATTAAGACAGGACACAAGATAAGATAAAAAATACAACATTATAACAAGGTTTATGATACATTAATAAATAATCTAGAGAAAATTTATAACTGGTAGAAAATAAACTTTTTCTCGCTTGCATTGAAATTTCAACACAAAACTTTCCAAGAAGAGACTTAACTCTGTCAAAATTTTAGGTCTGGTACTAATTTTATATTAACCACAACAGAGCAGAAAGTAAAAAAGAAGTCCATAAATGGAAAAAAAGTCGTTAGGATTTGAGCTTTATGCTATGTCATCACTAAAAGCATGCACAGTATAAGTGCTATCTTACGTCAATTTCACCTCAACTTTCCAAAGCATCTAAAGAATAAAGAGTTGTGCTCATATACAGAATGGGTAATGCTGAATATATAAAATTGTACTTAGGAAACTCGGGCAAAAGCCTCAGACCACAGGGCACATACAGCTACTTCTGCATTTGATCACTTGGGCCTTAGAAACACAAATGTTTCTACAACTTCTTAAACAGTGACAATAAACTGCAGAACTCTGGGATCACGATCTAGGTTAGTGGAGTTGCAAGAGGAGTTAATTAAGACCAAATAATATGTAGAAAGGTTATCAGAAGCATTGAAAAAATCTAGACCAAATGGAATTAAAATCAGGCCGTATGTTTTATTACAGATGAAAAGAGTGGAAGTAAATACAAGTGTAGGCTTTGTAGCAAATAAGAAAATTAAAAATACTACAGGTATTAAAGGAAACTCAAATATTATATTAAAACTGGTTTTAAAAATAAAAAAGAGATATACTGTGGCAATCGCTTGAACCTATGGACCAACACTCAGATGCTGTTGAGGTATAACACCTCTACAAATATTTACAGTCATTTCAAGCAGAATGACCTCCTCCAAACCAACAAGCACGAATTCTGAAAACCTCAATCACACAACACCCCCCTACACTTTTTTTTGTATTTATTTATTTGTTTTACTCCACATACCATCCTCAAAGGCAAAGATTGAGGGAATAAGGTAGATGGAATATTTCCTGATTTATAAAAACAATTCGACTTAATACTGCACCAATGTTTATTATCAAAAGTATGGTGATATGGGTATCAGACAACATATGTGACTGGGTTGATGTTTTCTATGTAAACAGGGTACAGCATAATCCCTAGACTGTAAATTGATGGGGTAACAGAATGTAAATTATACCAAAATCTGTTCTAAACATTTCTGAGGTTTGCTGGATCCACTACAGTAGATGCTATATATCTTTATACTTGGTCAAGCGATCAAACTGAGTTATAATCTTCTGATCTGTAATTCAACGATTACAGGCAATGTGAAATACAGTATCTGTAATGGTCTAGTGCAGGGTCATGTAAGTTTCTTAGTTCTGCCCAATTTCATGGCAGTTTGTCATAACATCCGATGATCTCCTAATGGGTATATCAGCATCCTTTCAACTATGGAGCTGTCTCCATGTTCAGCTGCATTGTTCTGCTGAATTCTCTTCAAAATAAATGTTAATCTTTTAGCCAGGTACTTCACTTTGCTGGAATTCATTTCAGGCGACAGCTTATAAGTCTTGAAACATGAATGGATTTTGTGGTGATAACCACCTCAAAGGGAATCGACACTTTGGTTCCATGTATTCTGGTGTTGTATGACGAAATCACATATGGTAATAGACAATCCCAGTCTGAGGGGAAGCTAATCATGTTATAAGATAAGATTCTAGGTACTGTTGTATGAATGTGTTCAACCCTGCCATTACTCTTAGAATGAAATGACGTAGCTCTGAACTTCTTTATTGTAAACAGTCAAGATAACTGTATGATAAGATTGACCATAATGTTTGTCCCTCAGTCTGCTGTAATGGCCTCTGGACTTCTAGATTGTAGTGCAAAATAAGTTACTAGTGCCCTCACAACCATCTCAGCGGCCATGTCTGCAGTGGGCGCACAATAAGATGATAAGAGAAACGGTCAGCGACAGATAAAATGTATGTTACTTTTTACTGTTAAGGGGCTCTGGAAAGGCTCATAATCATGAAAAGTTCAATTTTTACTTTTTTGCGTTTTCTGAATCTGCAGACTATTACCTTTTAATAGATATATAATTTATTCAATTCCGAAGACTACAACTATTTTTAAATTTTTTTTGAAATGTGTTCTACATGGGCGTGACCCACTGTGGCGCTGTTAAACTGCTGTCAAATGGTGTTATTATTAACGTCCGTGTTCATCAGGTACATTTTAGTGATGTGAGATAAAGTATGTGTTGTAGCTAACCTGTGATGGTTCAATATATATCGCTGGTGTGATTGTTGATTGTTTCATGTTTATTTACTCTGTCATTATCTCGAAAATATTCGTAATTAATTCTGTTTCTTGAGTCTCTGTTTTGTTGAAGTATAATAATGAGTAAAAGTAAAGTTATTAGAAATCCTCTGAAGGCTTTTAAGAAAAAGAGAAATGTTGGAAAGCCAAAGGTATGTGTTATTACTGTAAACAATAAAGACGATAACCAAGTGAGTGAACCTAACCTCTCAAGTACACCTGCCCATAGCAGTCAAAGCAGGAAAGAAAATACTTCACAGAAGAAGCTTGGTTCAATGAGTGAAAACTATGAATGTTTTATGGGCGAATCGGATGTGAATGAAATATTTGATATGTCGGTTCTCAAAGGAATTTTTTCAAACTGTGTAAGATGTATTCATTGTAGTGAAGTTGGTCTGGAACTCTCCATAATAAAGCACGTAGGACTTGCTAGTGAAATACAACTGAAATGTGATAAGTGTTCATACATGACCACCTTTTGGAACAGTGTTGCAGTAACTGCAACTGAAGAAAATGGTAGCAAAATCTACGAACACAACATTAGATTTGTTTATTCCTTGCGTTCAGTTGGTAAGGGTGCTACTGCAGGTGCAATTTTCTGTGGCATCATGAATCTTCCAAATCCCCCAACCAAGTTTACGACCTATAATAAATTAATAGGGTCTAAAGTAGAAGATGTCTGTATAGAATCTATGAAGAACGCTGTGGAAGAGGCAGTAATGGAAAATAATGGTAACAGAGATTTGACTGCAGCGTTCGATGGTACCTGGCATAAACGGGGACACACATCTCTTCATGGTGTAGTATCTGCCACCAGTATGTATACAGGGAAAGTTTTAGATGTAGCAGTAATATCAAAGTATTGTAGATGTCCACAAAAATATAAAGGTACACATGAAAATAATTGCAAAGCTAACTATAGTGGCAGTAGTGGAGGAATGGAAGTGGCTGGTGTTGCCAGTATATTCCAGCGTTCTGAGGCGTGTGATAAAGTGCGATATGTTAATTACCTTGGTGACGGTGATTCTAAAAGTTTCAAACATGTTCAAGGACTGAAGCCCTATGGTGATGATGTTGTAGTGCAGAAATTTGAGTGTACTGGACACGTACAGAAGCGAATGGGAACAAGACTTCGGCGACTGAAAGCTTCGTACAAAAAACAAAAACTCAGTGATGGTAAAGGGTTGGATGGGAAGGGAAGGTTAACTGACAGTGTAATTGACAAAATACAGAACTATTATGGAATGGCTATTAGGCAAAATACACAAAGTGTCGACGAAATGAAGAAGGCTGTTTGGGCTCTTTTTTTTCATACTTCTTCAACCGATGAAAATCCCCAACATAGCTTGTGTCCCAAAGAAGAAGACAGTTGGTGTAAATATAACAAAGGATTGCTAACTGGTGAAGTGTACACTCATAAGCATAGTCTGCCTCATGCAATAATGGAGGTGATAAAACCTATTTTCAGAGACTTAGCAGCACCTGAACTGTTGAAAAAGTGTATTCACGGAAAACTCAAAACCCCAATGAAAGTGTAAATAGTGTTATATGGTCGAGAATCCCCAAGACTGTATTTGTTGGAATAGAAACACTTCACTTTGGTGTGTATGATGCTGTTGCGACTTTCAATGATGGCAACATTGTAAGGTGCAAGGTATTTAGAAATATGGGAATGAAGATAGGTTCTAACATGGTACGAGCGATGCTTGCTTTAGACAAGGAACGCCTTCGGGCTGCAGACAGGGCTGTAAAGAGTCTAGAAATACAAGCAAGAGTAAACAGGAGGAGGAACAAGAGGAAGCTGGAGGAGTTTGCAGAGGATGAAGATAATCCATCCTATGGACCTGGAATGCACTAAAAAGTTAATCCAATCTTTGTCGCTCGATTCCCAAAACTTTTATTTTCTCATACTAATTACATGTTTTCTAAGGATCTTCCAAACATATTTGTTTCAAACTTTCAGTAAATGTTACACAGTACCTTCTGCATAATTTAACACAGCCTTTTTCCAAAAAACTGTATATTTTTGAATATATAAATAAAAAATTGCAAAAAAATGTTGTTAATTTTCATTACAATTGAAAAAAATCATCTTTAATAACTGAACTAAAATTTTGTAAAATCCCTGTGTTAAGTTGTAGCCCATATTCCAATAAATAATCTGTAAAAAGTTCAACTTCCTACCTCAAATACTTTGTGAGCAAAGATGTAATTTAAGACTTTGAAAGGTCCAGCTACCTCAGATATAGTTTGAAGAGGTACATTTGGTTTTTGTTCTTGCACTCTCTGCAAAAAGACAATTTTGAACATAATATCCTAATTTATTTGTGGCACTTTCCCCATTACGATGTGTCTGTATACACTCATGACTTTGTTGCAGTATATACTTGCCAGTAGTCTCAGGATTCTTGTGCCTTCTTTAATTCCTCAGTAAGCACATCATCTACTTGCAGGATCTTAATTTTTGTACTCAAGGCACCTGGATTCTGACTTAACTTTCCAGGCTTAAGTCTGGTTATGTAGTTATTATCACAGAGTTTTAAGGCCAATCTAACAAGTCCGCTGCTGGGATCTTTTAAACTCAAAAGGCACTGTAAAGCAACACGATATGCAATTACTGAGAACTGTCATGCCTATAGGTAACACTGACAGTAATGGGTGCCAAAAACAAGAATCAGAAGTTCATTTTGTGTGGTGGTGTAATTTTGCACAGCTGCTACAGCTGATGTGAAGCACAACCAATTGGTTTTTCTTCACCATTTTGTATCTGACTCAAAATACAACCAGCTGAGACATTGCTAGCATCACACAACAAGATTAAAGGTAGAGCAAAATGCCGATAACCCAAGACAGGTGTACTTGTTAAGAATGTCTTTCAGTTTTAACATGGCCCTCCTGCTATCCATTGTCCAAACAGGAGCAACTCCCTTCGTTAGTAATTTTGCAAGCCATTTTGTGGTGACCGGATAGTTCTCCACAAAACGGCGATAGTAATGTATTAACCTGAGAAATCAGTTGCAATTCTTTAATGTTCCTCGATGCTGGAAAATCATTCACTGCATTTTTTAATTGTGGTTCCGGTCTTAACCATCTGCTAAAATTATATGGCCTGGATAGTGCAATCATGATAGTGCAAAATTGCAGTTTTTGAATTTCAAATTTAGATTAGCATCACTAAAATGTGTTAGTATGTTTTTTAGTTACTTTGCATGTTCTCTCACTGAATTTGAAAAGACAACTGTGTTATCCAGGTATACTAGTCACATGGTTGGCTTTAAACCTCCTAAAAGTAAATCAGCAAAATGTTAAAATGTTGTGGAGGGGGAGAGGCGGGTGATTGGGGGGGGGGGGGGGGGGAAGGGCTTTCTTTGATATTCATAATGCCCACAGGGTACAACAAAAGCTGTCTTTTTCTCCATCTTTAATAGCTACATGAATCTGATAGTAACTGGAGCATGGTGAAGAATTTGCATTTGACAAGATGATTGAAAATATCATCAATCCTTGCAAAAAATGCTGCAAGCTTTTCCTCTGTAACTGGTTTTGTTGGGTACTACCACTGTAACGAGCGTACATAAACAAGGTGTATACGACCCGGGACAACCGTTTCTTTTTTAGAATTCCAGGTATTTTTCATTGTTTTCAGTTCATTTTTTGTAATTTTGACTGGTAAGAACCGATACTCTAACAAAGAATATTACTGTACCCCACTACTGCAGAATAATGCTTCGACAATAAAAGATAAACGAGAGAAAAAGAACGAAAATTACTTAAATTGCAAAGGAAATGCGCCATATACAACGACGACACACAGTGCTCGTGCAAGTGTCTGCCAAATGCAAAATGTGTCAAAGGCTTTAGGAAGACTATGCAATGCTTCATAACAACAAATTGCCTCCGATGAGCGTGAAGTCACAACTGTTTACATTAGATTCGTTTTAGCAGTTACGAGCGGGCTCATGCGCATGCGCAATTGAGTTGCTTTTGAGTACTAGATTGTCCTGATTCTGGCTACAGGAATGTGGATGTTGGCTGTGCAAACAGTCACATCAAGCAGCTAGATGCTACCGGGAAAAGGGGGCGCCAAATTCATATCCTTGAGGGAAAAAACTTGTATCACAAAGTGCCTAGCATGCAGCACATGTTTGTCTATTGATTATTCATATGATTTTGAAACGCATCCCTATTGGATTTTGAACATTTTTGAACACATTTTAAGTTGATTTCTGACTGAATCATAAGTAGATTTTTGAATGCATGCATAGTGTATGTGATGTCTCATCGCATCTAGAAATAAACTTCCCGTAGATGGGACAGGGCTATACGAGCTGAGCGGACTAAAGTCAAACAGATGAATGCCAATTGCTGTCTGATTATGTGGTTGATTGGGTTTGTGAATGATCAGTGTTGTTATAATTACTAGCGAAATCCATAGATTCAGAGTACCAGACAACTGTCAGGAATAACAGGTGAGAAAGATTATGTATTATCTTCTCTGTGTATCAAAGGAAATGAAATTTTGACAGAGAATTTTTGCCATATCGCTACACTAGTAAGGACCCGTAGCACAGTTCTCGTCTAGCAGCCACTTAAGTTCTATTCTGGAAGTAACATGGAAAACGTGTTGCACAAAAACGTAAAAAGCCTAACCGGAAAATAATTGCGGGATAACCTAACCTGTGATTCTGGCAGGGTTAGTGAAGTTAATCAGCGAACAAATTTTGACAAAGGCACGAATAGCTACAGAATTGGTGGTGACAAGATTGTTTGTGGAACGAGGAAGGAGAAGAAATGGGGACAAATTATGGGAGAATAAGACGACCCCAAATTTATATAAAAATTTCGTAATACTACTTTTTGGTCTTATGCTTGAGAAACTAGTGCATACGAATGAAAGTGAAACTATTTCCTAACATTAAGTTTTTTTGTTTGTAGTAGGCCTAATAGGCATTTGATATTGGTACTTCGTGAATTATATTCTGTAGTGTTATAAAAATGGCCATTGGTGCCAAAACAGTCTTGTTTATTTGGTGTGTGTTACAAAACTGCTGACATATTAGGAAGGCCTATTTTGTTTTATCTAGCAGACAGCGACAAAATAGATGTAATCAGATCGAGAAACCACACCAGTCTTGGGTATTATTTCTGTTAACAGCTTTTTCAGTATTAGATAATGACATTTCGATTTTTCATGTAGCAAAACGTTTCACGAACTTTGATGAGGTAATACCGTAGATCCTTTCCCAGAAAGGAAAGCACACCATGTAAAGCTGTAGTGAGAGAGAAAAAAATTCTAGGAGCTAAGCATTGAAGAAATGCATAATTTCTTGATTATCTCTTGTCTTTATTGGTTTAATGTATCCTATATTTAATTTTATGTCACACAAAACAGCAAGTTATTAGCCAATAGGCAATAAAGAGTTCAGATTTTCTGAAGAGTTCTTGTTCTCCTGATTACAAAAAATCCCATCCGCTATTAATTGTGAGATTTTGTTTTTTGAAAAGGGGCAGACTGTCAAACTGGTTGACTGGGAACAGGTGAGGCCCCACAGGACATTTCAATTTCCACTGTCCTGAATATAGTTTGATGGCATCCATTACAAAATATACATGTTTCAATTTCACAGAGCGAAATACAGTGATATGCGTTAGAAGAATGATTTGTCAAGAGGCATGGCACTGCACTTTGGCGTACTTAAGACCAAATAATATGTCTTACATTTCCTCGAACACACATGTTTTATGCTTCAGACTTTTCAGAAAGATGTGCGCTACAAGATGAACATATTTTTGAAAATTCGATTTTTTTAGTATTGATCCGGTCTGCAAATATCATAGATCTGGGGCTGATGCACAGAGCAGTCAGAGTAGAGTTGTAGTGGGTAGTCTCCACATGTGTCTACATTTAGTGCTTTTGCTGTTTCCCCTTCATGTACTCTCACGTCAAATCAAAACAAAACGAATGTCTGTGGCCGGGAGCTATCAAGTGAATTAAAATACATTTACATAATTATGGAAGGCTAAAATATGGCATTAGTTTCAGATTTTATTTTATTTCTACCTTTCTGACAGTCAAGCATTAATCGCCTTGTGGAACAATGAAGTTATTTTTGTCTGTTTGCTAAAGAAATTTGGCTTTTATTAACCTTTTCTGCAGTGGCAGTCAATGTATTTGAAACGAAATGTTTAATTCCACAGTGTTGGCTAGTTTCAACTGTTCGCTGCATTTCACGTGCATGGTTTTTTTTTCCCTCCCTAGCACATATGGCATTATGCCATAATTAAGAACCAAATATGATATAATACAATGCTGGTGCTCCAAGAAAATTTACATCGCGAAAACCACACTGAAAAGCTTAATATCAAGTTGAGGTGTACTTCATTGGAAATCTGGACATACGAGTGTGTACTTTAAATGTGTACATTTTAATATGGTTCACGAAATTCCGATGCTCATGGACTATCTTCTAATGTCTTGTTTCTTTTATGACCTAATGTATGATCTTTCAGTGTTTAACACGTACGCACATACGGGCTTCCTATGTTATGATAGCTGTGTCGCCTGTTATTTGCGCTGTCTGGCAACTGCTGAAACAAACCTATTTCTGACAGGTCGCAGGAAAATATTGTGACTAGTGGTTTCAAAAGCATTACTTTCAAAGTAAATATCCTTCTACGTGAGTTGGACTATGTTCAAGAATGTGCCATGAATTTATTAAATTAAAGAGTGTTTGACTCATTTAAAAATCAACTCTTTGATGATGAATCATTTAGAAGAATTTTGAACCCTGAAGATCAGACATTTATCTCATTATTGAAAATTTTACTGGCACATTTGTGTGATGTATCTCAAAGTCCAACACACACAAAAAAGATCAACATTATATGCGAAAGCATAGATTCTCTTGCAGCATATTAACCTTAGAGACCAATATTATATGTGACAGCTTTTCTTTTCTTGTAGCAACACCATATATATTAATTTAAACTATTAACTTTCCCTGTTTGTGTGTTCGTGCTACTTAACAGTGATGTTGCTGCTGGCTCACTAGATCATGTGTCCTATGCTCTGAATATCGGCTGGCGATATCACGTGACATGAACTATGACTGGCTTACAAAAGCGCATCGCAATCTTGATTTCAATGATTTGGAAAGTAACATGTGGTGTTTGGTGGAATTCCAATGTATACTTTTGTAATATGAAAATACGCAGCATGCATGTTGCTGCACATGAAAGATATTTCCAAATCTTGTCTTTTTCCCTGAGTTTCGTTTTCTATAGTGCCAGGAAATTCTATGCCCATGTATAAAACCATAACCATTCAAAGGATTGATAAGAGAAAATATACTGTCACTTAACATGGAGAAAGCTTGTTTTCACCTGAGAGAAAGTGTATTTTTATCTGTGAAAAATCCGGGAATTTTTTTTCCTTGTCCACGTATACACCCTGATAAAAGTCCAGGAACACTTTCAGTTATTTATTGCACTAGAGCAAAACATTGTACAGATATCATACGTATGTCATTTTGAAAGAAACCCTGAAAGTTCTTTTTTCATGTGTACCATGCAACGGTTTTTTCACATTCTCGTCAATACGGTACCAGAACGTTTAAGTTCTACCACTGTAAAGATGGAAGATCCGTGATTAGGAATGTCAGAACTGTGTAGTAAGTAGTGACAGGCACACTCCAAACCATCGACTCTCGGAGAGTGATTTTAACCGTGTTCAACCTAATGGTAAATTATCGAACTACTTTTCTCCGAATCGTACAGTTTGTGGGAAAAGCAGTGAGAATAATTACTTTTGGAAACCTTTTATCAGACAAATCCTGTTATAACAATAAACTGTTTCACTTAATAAAACGGCCGCCAGCCCAAATCGGGCACAGTGTCCACACAAAAAGATGAAGTCAATTTTCGACACTGAATAAATAACTACTTTCACTTACTATGTAACTGAAACACAACCACTTAATTTCCATTTACTTGGGTCACTTGGCAGTAAGTACTATTAATCCCACTTTCTGTTACTTATGGAATTTATCACTATACTTCAGTAATTATTTAAAGAAGACACACACATGTTTCAACAAGGATACAAAAAATTATTACACTTATAGCTATTATTCATATGACCAAAACTATTATTTAACATGACTAGGTTTCATTTCTTTAGGACGTTTGTTTGTTAACATTTAACTAACACCAATATTTGTCTGGCTTTCTTTGACATGGAGAAGCAACATGAACAAATACTGTTCAGATTGTTGCAGTTAAACAATTATGTTATCTTACTTTCAAAAATGCTATTGAAAACTTATCCTCATGGTCACGCAAAGGGGGAGTTCTTAAACTGATATGTGCAAACTTTAGTATTTAATAATGATTTTCAGAATTTACTACCAAACCAATACTATTGCCAGTAATTTACTATTATTCAAGCTTCAATAAATATCAGAATACTCGGAATAAATTCGTTTAGGTAAGGACCCTACTGAGGTAAATGAAATTTCCAGAATGAGATTTTCACTCTGCAGTGGAGTGTGCGCTGAGATGAAACTTCCTGGCAGATTAAAACTGTGTGCACCGGGCGAGACTCGAACTCGGGACCTTTGCCTTTCGCGGGCAAGTGCTGTACCATCTGAGTTACCGAAGCACGACTCACGCCCGGCCCCCACAGCTTGACTTCTGCCAGTATCTGCACACAGTTTTAATCGGCGAGGAAGTTTCATATCAGCGCACACTCCACTGCAGAGTGAAAATCTCGTTCTGGAAACATCCCCCAGGCTGTGGCTAAGCCATGTCTCTGCAGTATCCTTCCTTTCAGGAGTGCTAGTTCTGCAAGGTTCACAGAAGAGCTTCTGTAAAGTTTGGAAGGTAGAAGACGAGATACTGGCAGTAGTAAAGCTGTGGGGGCCAGGCGTGAGTCGTGCTTCGGTAGCTCAGATGGTAGAGCACTTGCCCGCAAAAGGCAAAGGTCCCGAGTTCGAGTCTCGGTCGGTGCACACAGTTTTAATCTGCCAGGAAGTTTCGTAAATGAAATTGAAAAATTATGGTTAAACTCAAAGGTACATTTAACACTTACATTCAACTGATTGAAGAAGGATGGTTCATACTGTGATACACCTCTAAATAAAGTACTTTGCCTGTTACTGATGTCGAAGGTAGCATGAGGTGGTGCTGCATAATAGCATTGCACAGGTACGGCTCTTGATGTACATAGCTCTATCTTCCTCTTGGTGGCAATGGTAAAATAGCAAATTTCTGAGCTATTAATTTATTGCTGTACTGCGCCATCATGTAGAACACGTCTGAGCGTGTTCACCACTTGCAGGGTAGCTACCAACTGTGTGTGTCACTTGAGCACCAATTCTCATTCGCTCGCCCCACCACCTTTCCCATTCCACCACAGAACGGAGTTCCGTTCTACCTATGATCCCTACACATTTTCATTTTACGCTTCTGCTTACAAAACCCCTAAGTATGAACCATCTACAATTGCATGACAGCACATACATACAAAATTGACATAATTAATTACAGTTGTACTTGAAATATTACATAATTATTTACAAAATATGTTTTAATACATTTATTCCACCTACATCAAAGAGGTTATTTTTAACAGATAAACTACACTTAACAAAAGCTTGCTCTCGTTATAGTATTTACTTAATTTTTCAAAATTATTACGGAACAAAAAATTTAAAATATACAGATTAATGGCAGTATTATATTTACAATAGCATTACAACTGCCACAGCGTATTTTGGTAATTTGCCCATAGTTGGTGCTAGTCACAAGCATGGTGAGTTGAGGTATGTTGTAGTTTGACAAATGGGAAAGTGAACAGGCATAAATGTCGAATATGGGATTCAAAGCATCCACACAAATGCATTGAATTTGAGCGTGATTCCCCAAAGGTAAATATTTTTTGTGCCTTGTCACGTCGAAAACTGTACAGGCCATTCTTCTTTGTCGAAAGCACTGTCACTGGGTATTCCTACTTGGACATGTTTCAGCAGAATGGGGCTCCACCCCATTTCCATCTTGAAGTTTGTGGGTACGTGAACACGGAGCTACTGCATTGGTGGATTGGCCGTGCTACAAAAGGGGACAGCTGTTTCATGAAATGGCCTACCTGATCACCAGACCTCACTCCATGTGAGTCTTTTCTGTGGGAACACATTAAAGATCTGATGTATGTACCACCTCTACCACGTGATACAGCAGAGGTCCGGGAGAGAATATGGGAAGCGACTGCCACAGTCAACGATGCCATGCTAGGATGGGTATGGCAAGGTATCAATTACCATACTGACATGTGCTGGGTCTCTCATGGTTCGCATATCAAATGTTTGTAAAAAACAAAAACTTTCACAGTCTCTCTTCAAAGTGCAATATGTATGAGACCTGTACAATGTTTAGTTCTTTTGCAATAAATAATGATTGAAAGTGTTCCCGGACTTTATGTACACCCTGTATGTGACAACCAGGAACTGAAAGAAGGTTTAATTACTCCAGCTTTTAGTAAATCTGAGGCATTTTTGTCTACTGCAGGCTGCAAGTGATAAGATATGCAATATGGTTTCCAGGCTATTGGCTTGGTATCATATGTAGGAATCTTGCGGTACATTAAGAAGTTTGACAGAAGTTGTTTCTTTTCTTCAGATGAAGTTGCAAAGTCAGCTAGAATGGGGTACAGTTGACAGTGAGTATATCTAACAAACAAAACATTTATTTGTATGCCTGTATTGATGAGGAAGGTAGAAGTTCTGCTGTTCATTTATCTTGCAAACTTACTTGAGCAATTCCTATCTCTCTTACCGGATTGGCTTTGCAGAAGGGAGCAAGGAGCAGTGGCAGAACTGCTCCCATTCACATTTCACGTATTCACATTCCTTCGACCACCTCGTTGACCTCCTTGGTTAGCTGACCAGTGCTGTAGAGATGGACAGTTTTCTCTCTCGTGTCTGATTTTTCCAAAACAAGCACATGCTGGTGCCAAACACTAAGGAGCTGTGTAACTTTTTGTCATTTTCAACGAGTGCAGTACACTTTGGCAACGAATGCACATCAAGTGGGCTTTATCCCAGTGGATGATTAGACGAATTGTTGCACCTCCTTTGTGAGTTGTGTAGCCTATCTTAGTGTACTCGGTGTACTTCACCTTGTCACGTACCTGTGGGGTCAATCCTGCGAATGAGTGAATCTGCACAGCAAGTTTCTGATTTCCTGAGTGGTATCTCATTCCTTTCATTACTTTCTGTTAGTACATATGTACGACAACACACAACTCTTATTCGGTCAGAAAATCACTCGAAATCCACTCCAGAATTTTGATATTTGATAGAAAGATTGTCCTTATAGTAGCTGACGGTATTTATCTCTGTACATATCCTCAACGCATTCTGCAAGGATGTCAAATGCCTTGGTATTTCTCAGCTCTTCCTTGAATCTACATAAGTGTGAGCCACTCCTTGCAACTTCGTGCTGGTACTCCTATAAACTTTTCGTCAGTCGATGGGGACAGTTTCCCTGTATCCATTACATTTTGTACTACTGTGTCAACGTTTACACCTAGTTTAGAACCACCTATGGGAACACACAAATAGGGAAGTTAGGCTAGTTCCAGGCACAGTGCTGTTTCCCAGCATCACATTTACTAATGCCTCACTAAGGTGCCTTTGCAGATCATCATTTTTCACATGGAGTTGCTCCACCCATGTTTGCAATATGTTGGATCCATCTCTAGTTGCCTCTGTGACGTGGTCGAGGGAATTGCTTTAAACTCACGCCTGGTACTCACAGCTTTACTTCTACCAGTATCTCGTACTTCGGTAGCCCAGATCGTAGAGCACTTGCCCGCGAAAGGCAAAGGTCCCGGGTTCGAGTCTCGGCCGGGCACACAGTTTTAATCTGCCAGGAAGTTTTATATATTTTTAAATTACAAAAGTATAAATATGAAAAACACTGAATGTGATGCTTAAGTTTTGTGAACATGTAAATTAACATGGCATCTGGTATCTTTTAACATAACATAGATCCCAGCCTACTTCAGCAAGACATGTTATTTGTCCATAAAAACATGTCAAATCTCTTCCTCATGATCAGATAAAGATGTTCATTTAAAAATATTATTTAGCTAGTTAATATATAAAGAACTCCCCACTGTGTAATATTTGCAGAAATGACGAAAGAATTGTCGGCTTAGGACATCATCAAAGTGTGACAGATATGGAACATCTTCTCCTGCTACGAAGGGGTTATTTACTTATTGGGGTTTTGGCTTGGCAGTGTTTTGGAAGGCAGAGAGGAAGAGGCACTGTCTGCAATATCAACACCCAGAATAAGTTTAACAAGGCTGAGGAGCAATGTCACTCTTTTCTGTGGTGTTATGAGATTCAATTTGAAAATGTTGTTCTCGTTAATGAGATCTGTTTACTCAATGTATATGAATGTCACATAAGAGTAACAAAATACAAAAGAGTTGTTTAAAAGGCAGTTATGTTATTTTGTGGCTTGAAGACTAGAGAGCTGTCTTACAGCCCTCAATCCTCTGCAAATGGAAACAAAGTCACATGACAAGACATGGTGGCAGTGCATAGCAGGAACTTAACATGGAGAAACTACCAGAAGGTAACTGACTTGAGGTAAATGTTTATGAGTAGCATCAGGGTGACAGATCATTGAAATGTAATGTGTCTTCTCAGCTCAGTACAGCCATTCCTCTCTTTTTCACTGTTAAATTTCACTACCAACAATTCGTGCTTTGACCACAAGCTTCATTCACAAAGTAGCAAAAATAATATGGAATAACTATTAAAATAAATGTGAGGGTTACCCAAAAAGTGAGGCGCTACATTTGTTTTCCTTCAGTAATTATTTATTGAACGCAACGATAAATATACAAAAGAAAGAATGTTGTTTATTCTACATTCCCTATACTTCCACACAATTTCTGCCCTGTTCTATGGCTTTCCTCCATTGAGACACAAGGGTGTGTGTACCCTGTCAGTGCCACTCCTTGTTCTGGTATTGAAGCCATTTCTCCACTGTAAGAATCACATCTTTGTCATCCTCAAAATGTCATCTACAAATTTGATGCTTTAATGAGACAAGCAAATGGAAGTTGGAGGTGCGCTATGTCAGGGCTGTAGGATGGATGAGATGATACTGTCCAACCCTGTTTAATGATGGTTCTGAAGTCCTCAAACTTGTGTGAGGCCGAGCGTTATCATATAGAATCAATCAATCACCTGGGTTATTATGGTGACAAAATCATTGGAAGCCCTTTTTGGGTTTTGTTAATGTGTTCACATCTGCTTCAGAAATATTGGTACTGTGTCTTGGCATCACATCAAAGAGTGAGAAGATTTAGTTTCCTCATGAGATAGTGCGTAACCCATTGTGCACAAACTTCTGAGTAATTAAGACTATGGACAATTGCATCCACACTTTCCTTCCTGAGTGACAGCTTCATTGCCAAGTGCCAAGTTGTTCTGCATTGGTCTTTGTGAATGAGCACATCAGCAAGCTGTGCCTGGTCAAGTTTGAAAGCCACGAATGGCCTCCCTGAATGAAGCAAATCTTGGAGCTCTGCCGAACCAATGTCTCGTAATGGCCTCACTCTCTTTGCCCAGTGACTAACAGAACTTCTGTCTATTGCAGATGCTCTATAAACAGGATGCAAACAATTGGGAATGTTCTCGAAGGTTCTATTCTTTGCTGTGAGAAGTTCAATGACGACACGCTGCTTGTAGCTTACATCATATAGAGACACCATTTCAAAACATTGCTATAGGTATGCTACCTGTCAGAATAAATGGGAAATTTGTGTGTGCAATTTGGAAACTTCAAATAATATATATCTTAACTGTCACATTCATACAATTTTTGCTGATTGAGAAAAAATGTGGTACATTATTTTCCGGGCAATCTTCGTACTTTTCAGTTAGCATGACACCCTCTGTTCGCTGCTGTGTACAGTGGCGAGAACCTGACCAATTGGGTGCAAATTTGATTTACGTGCTAGCTAAAGTGCTATGTGCTATATTTCATGTTGTGTCTGTGTCCTGCAAAAAAATCATATTTAACTGATGCTCCACTTTACAGATCTCACCAAACTGTCTCATTGTTGGTACAGTTTGTTACGCAAAAATATTGAGAACTCTGATGTCAGTGGATGAAACAGTACCTATATTCCAAGTTACAATTGAAGACTGCTTCATTATTATGAGAAATACAAATTTTTGATGCTAAAACCAGCCAGCTTTTGTTAAATATGAATGGAACGAATGCTTTAGGGCGAGGTGAAGAAAACCGAGAAAGGCACTATGTTGCACCTTCATATTAGGCTAACAACTCTTATGGTGACAGATCTGTATATTTAGTCTTATTCACAGTCCTGGGCTCTTATTTCTAGTGTGATGATGATGAATTATGTTCGTGCTGACACAGCAAATACTTTATGTGTGCATAGGATGGCAGGTCTCAGTTGTGAAATATTCTGAAGGGGTAGCAATACCTTTATAATTTGATGGGAAGCAACTTCCCATGCAAGCAGGATATGTGGACATTGTCAGATGTCTGGTGTTGTGCTGAAGACATTTGGTCCTCACAAGGGGAAGGTCTCGGAATGGCCAACCAATTTGACTCATATTTGGCAGGGTGCTTGTATAAACCTAAAACAGAGGACTGAGATATTTTGGCTCAAGAAGCTCCCCCATCCTTATATTTGAGGGAACCACTCCTAAAGTTCATGACATGCGATTGATTCAAATTTGACGAAATCAATAGGTAATTGAAAATTCGGTGATTTCAGCATGTGGGCGGGAGGGGGGGGGGGGGGATGCTGCATATGCCCATTTCGTAGAATCGAAGAAAGAAATTGAGTATGCCTATGGTAAACACTGTTCAAAGGAACTGCCACTGATGTAGCGATCAAGGCATGTGGCTGAGGAGAAGAGAACATATGTTTAATTTCCAAATGCATTCTGCAGTTTTTTCATTAGTATTTTTGCTGTATTGAATCTAGTAGGAATAGGAAAGTCAAAAGGTAATCAGTGAAAAATAATAACAAGGTAGGGAAATAAATTTCTTTAATGACTTGGATTAGAAAGAATTATAATTTTAGTCCTGGTTGCCCTACAAAGGCTCTTTCACTCACTGTTACATGCCTTCACTTACCTTTGAACATCTACATTGGTGGTACTAGTCATATAAACATTTGAAGCAAATATGCTTGTGGCACCAAGAACATGTAATGAAAGCTGCTTTCACACAACTACATCATTCATTCTGAAGATTTGGCAGAAAACTGACTTGGCTTACATTTAAAAATAGTTCGTTTTTGGTAATTACACTGAAGTGCCAAGGAAACTGGTATAGGAATGTGTATTAAAATACAGAGAGATGTAAACAGACAGAATATGGCACTGCGGTCATCAATGCCTGTATAAGATAACAAGTGTCTGCCGCAGTTGTTAGCTCGGTTACTGCTGCTGCAATGGCAGATTATCAAGATTTAAATGAGTTGGAACATGTGCATGAGCGATGGGGCACAGAATCTCTGAGGTAGTGATGAAGTGAGGTTTTTCCATTTGACCATTCCACAAGTGTACCCTGAATATCAGGAATCTGTTAAAACATCAGATCTCTGACATCGCTGTGGCTGGAAAAAGTTTCTGCAAGAAAATGACCAATGACGACTGAAGAGAATTGTTCAATGTGACAGAAGTGCAACCTTTCCTCAGATTGCCATACATTTCAGTACTGGGCTATCAACAAGTATCAGCATGCAAATCATTCAACGATACATCATCAATTTGGACTTTTGGAGCTGAGGCCCACTTGTGTACCCTAGATGACTGCATGACACAAAGCTTTATGTCTCGTCTGGATCCGTCAACACCGACATTGGACTGTTGATGATTGGAAACATGTTGCCTGGTCGGATGAGTCTCATTTCAAATTGTATCAAGTGTATAGATGTGTATGGGTATGGAACTGACCTCATGAGTCCATGGACACTGCTTGTCAGCAGGGGACTTGTTCAAGCTGGTGGAGGCTCTGTAATGGTGTGGGATGTGTGCAGTTGGACTGATGCAGGACCCATGATATGTCTATATACGACTCTGATAGGTAACTCTTATGTAACCATCCTTTCTAGATTACCTGTATCCATTCATGACCATTGTGCATTCTGAAGAATATGGGCAATTCCAGCAGGACAATGTGACACCCCACACATCCAGAATTTCTACAGAGTGGCTCCAGAAACACTCTTCTGAGTTTAAACACTTCACTGGTCACCAAACTCACCAGACATGAACATTATTGAGTGTATCTGGGATGCCTTGCAATGTGCTGTTCAGATGATGTCTCCACACCCTTGTGTTCTTACTGATTTATGGATAGCCCTGCAGGATTCATGGTGTCAGTTCCCTCTAGCACTATTTCAGACATCAGTCAAGTCCATGCCATGTCATGTTGCAGCACTTCTGCATGCTTGTGGGCCCCTACATGATATTAGGCAGGTGTACCAGTTTCTTTGGATCTCCAGTGTAATTCTAATGCATACCACGCATGCAACATCGCCTAAAAAATTGGTGCTGAAAATTGATCATGAATTATGCTATGAATTGTTGTGGAATGTGGATAGTTGTGAAATTCCTGCTGGATTTCCAGATGTACATTGCAGTTTTGAAACCTCCAAATAAAGTTCTGTACCACGGCTCATTGTAAAGTAGCATAGCATATTCAGCTGTCTGTGGGCCCTCGTGACATTTGTTTTCATATGAGGCTTCAAATTTTAATTTTTCTCCAATCCAAGTTGTTTGAGAAATTTATTTACCTCCTTGTTATTATTCCTTAATAACTGCCATATTAACCCTCCTTTTGTTACTAATTTCGATCAGGAAAAGAAAGATGACAAAAAATCCAGCAGAATGCATTTCAGAATTGAACACAGGTTCTCTGCTCCCCAGCCAGATGCCTTGATTGTTGCATCAGCAGTACTTTCATTGAATAGCATTTACTTTACGGGTACATAAGTGGCAGTTGTAATAGTTTCTTTCGCAAATCCCTAGGAAAAAAGTTTGCTTCTGGACACCACCTATGATAATTAAAAGTGTTCCATTTTCAATTGTATATCGATCTGGTCAGTTTTGAATCAAATTCACATCATGAACTGTAGGGATGGTGTTCTCAAAACTGATCTTCATTTTATGTTGTATAGAAGCAGGCTTCCAAATATGAGCCGAATTGGTTAACTGCATTTGTGGCCTTCTCCTTTCCCATGTTCAAAATTTACACTTTAGGCTGCTATTTTTGCATTGTTGTGAAGTACTGATCAGTTGGTGGTAAAAGGTTTCAAAGAAACCATTGAAGCTATAATAGTGCTTTAATTTGAAAACCTTTTGACAGTGTATGGTTTCTTTAATTGATTACATTTAATGGGTTTCATATAAATGATTTCCTTTTTCTTGTGTGATGCCATATGTAATGTAGTTAAGAGGTATATTTTCGTTTTCATAGTGCTGGAACAGTGATATAAGCCATTTGATACTTCAAAAATAAGCTATTGGAAAGTAATACCAAACTCCTCATAAATACCATCAAAATTGGCAGAAAGTAATACCAGAGTTGACAGAAAACAGCAACAAATAGGCAAAAATAACTCTGAAATTGGACATAAAATAAAATGGATTTTTCCTGTCTCTGCTTACTGTTTGTTAGACAGACAGACAGACAGACATTATTTCCATGACATAATACTTATTTCTTTGAGATTGTGTTCTTCGCAGTTGTATACCATTATTTACACCTGATTCTCTTATCTTGAATGTGCTGCCATACAGTGTATGTTCAAGTACAGCGTGTACATAAAATCAAGGAACACTTTCAATTATTTATTTAAACATTGTACAGATGCCATACATACTGCATTTCGAAGAGAAACTTTTTGAAAGTTTATTTTTTTCTACAAACATTTGATATGCGAACCATGAGTGATCAGCTAGATGACAATACGGTAATCGAATTCTTGCCTTACCCATCCCAGCATGGCATCATCAACTGTGGCAGTCACTTCCTGTATTCACTCCCGGAGCTCTGCTACATCATATGGTAGAGGTAGTACATACACAAAAGAGTCACACAGAGTGAGATCTGGTGATCGGGAGGGCCATTTCATGAAACAGATTTCCCCTTCTGTAGCATGGCCGAGCCATCGATGTGACTGCTCCGTTTTCAGTTTCCCAGGAACTTCACGATGAAAATGGGGTGGAGACCCATCCTGCTGAAAGATGAACAGAGAGTCCAATCTCATTTGAGGCATCAGCCATTGCTGCAACATGTACAAGTAGGAATTTCCAGTGACAGTGCTCTTGGCGAAGAAGAATGGCCCATACAATTTTTGACGTGACAAGACACAAAAAACATTTACCTTTGCAGTACAGATTCAGATTCTTTGTTCACCATTGACCATCTGAGGTGGAATAGGCAATTTAAATGGATATCATATAACATTTTCCTTGAATAGTACCTTAAAGCTAAATGAGCTTTGCAAATAGTGCCCATAGATGATAACATACACCATAACGTAAGATAAATACATTCAGTGACATCACATAATGAAATCCTTAAAAATTAATGTTGATTGATTTTATATTCATAAATTCTGTTACATTGTAAAAAGGATTGATTAGTAACCAATTTAGTAGCTTGCTCTTGAAGCTACTTATGTGATCTGACCGAGAAGAAAATGGAAGTTTATTAAATATTTTTAGACTATTGATTCGATGGGAATTCCCTGTTCTTGTCAGCCTGTGCCTAGCTATGTCTAATTTTGTTTTGCCTCTGGTATTATGGTGGTGCATGTGTTCCCCCATTTCAAAATCTGCTATATTGTTTTTTGCATACAATTCTGCGGCGTATATATAAAAATTAATAACGGTTAATATTCTCAGCTGAATGAACAGTGGTCGGCAGTGCTCTGATCTGCCAGAATTGCTCATTGGCCTTATCACTTTCTTCTGAATTTTTAGAACTTCAGTGATGTGAAGAGAGAGTCCCCATATCAGCAGTCCATACTCTATCTGTGACTGAAAGAGTCCAAAATAAATAACTCTTAAATATTCTTTTGTGACCAGGCTCCTCAGTTTCCACATTAAATACGTAACTCGAGACAATTTTGCGCAGGTATGGTTGATGTGTGTTTCCCACATTAACTTAAACTATACATGAATTCCTAGAATTTTAACTGCTTTCACCTATACCTCTTTTGACAATCCCAGTATAATCTGTTGGTTTTTATAAGGATTGCAAAGTGGTGTATTTGGTGAGAACCAATTTAGTGCTACTTCCATGCCATCTTGCATCATATCTTGCAGAACTGATACGTTCTCGTGCTGAGCAAGCAAAGTTGTGGCATCAGCATAACCAAATAACAAAAGTGGGGATACAATGAGGTAAATCATTGACTGCAGTTATAAAAAAGAAGGGCCTAAGGACAGAACCTTGTGGGACTCCTGTCTTAACTTTTAGCAATTGTTAGTCTCTATTTCTGGCACAGGCAAACTGCTTCCAATTTTTAGGTATGATTCAATTACTGCCAATGCAGAATCTTGTATGGCATAGAATTTGAGTTTAGCAATTAAGATATCATGAGAAATCTAGTCTTATGCCTTACTTAAATCACATAAAAGAAGTGAGGCTTTATTTTTATTCTCAAAGGTTGTTATTCATTTACAATTGAAATAACAGCAGTGGTGGTATTTTTTCCCTTGTGGAAGCCAAATTGACTATTAGAGAGTAAGTTATGCGACTCAAAGTAGTGGCTCAGTTGGTTATAAATAAGAGATTCAAGTATTTTCAAGAAAATGGGAACTATTGAGATCATGTTTGTCCCCTTTTTTATACACTGGGATAACTTTTGTATTTTTAGAGTTGTAGGATAGACTCCAAACTTTCGACACCTATTAAACAGAAAGGCCAATGATTCACTAATTATATGCACTGCTTTTTAATTATGTAATTGGACAACCAAGAGCAGTCCATGCTCTTGGAGTTTGAGAACTTTGCCACTACCTTTGTAATCTCAGTGGGTGCGATTGTCCTCCATGTAAATGTATTGTTTGCAGGTTGTTGTTGCTTAAGTAGATTACTTGCATTGGAAGTTGTTGTTTGAATTTTGTTCCTAATATAACTTACGGAGTCCATGACAAAATGATTAACTTTATCTGGGTCAAGAGCTATGAGATGTTCATCATTCCTGCAATGCTCTTGTGCAACAGCATTCCATGCAGTTTTGCACTTATTAGGAGTCCCTTCAATGTATCTTTCGTATGCTGTTCTTTTTGCCATTCTAAGCTTAGTTCTGTAGGTTCTCTTACATTCAAGATATGCTTTGTACAAATCATCTTTCTGCTCCGTTTCATCTTCATGAGAATTTTTATACATGTGGTACAACGATAACATATTTTCCCTCATATTGGTAAGTTTATCTGTGTACCACGTAATGTTTTTCTTTATAGGTTGGCTTTTAAGATTGATTTTTATAAGAGGAGAACAAGAATACCACGAATCTAAATAATTTTTAATGAAGCTCTTAAATGCAGTTTCAGTTTTATTTATTCCCACTTGACAGTTATATATACAGTCCCACTTAATATCTCCGAGTTTCTGAATGAACTGGTTTACTACTTCTTCCTTCTGCCCTCTAACCCACATTACCTTTTCCTTAGCATTGGCACCTGTGTTTGGGGAATACGCTCAAATTCAGTGCCTTTGTGTGGATGCTTCATACCGTAGATTCAACAGTTGTGCCTGTTCACTTTCACATTACTGTGAAAAGTTACTTGGTTGCTAAAAATGAAGTGTTCAACAATGCCATACCCACCCCATTCACTTGTTACAACTGTGAATAAATCTCAGAACGCTTGTCTTTGTCGTTGCCATTGAGCTTCTGCACTAGCTCCAATTTTAATGGTTTCATAGACAGCTTCTGTAGCAGGACTTTCCACACTGTCATTGGAGTCATATCCAGTTCACAGGATGCACGATGCGCCGATTTCCTAGGACTCCTTATGAATATCTTTCGTAAGTGCTCCACATTCACTGCACTCACACCAGGATGTCCGCTTCTCTTCGTCAGGCACAAGCTACCTGTCATAACGAATTTGTTGTGCCGGTGGTACATGGCCTTTCTTGTTGTTGGCTTCTTACTGTACTTGGTTCTAAACATAGGGGAAAAAAAACTTTCAGTGTTTCTCTTCAAAATGACATATGTGTGATATCTGTACAGTGTTTGGTTTCTGTGCAATAAATAATTGAAACTGTTCCTAGACTTTATGTACACCCTGTATTTTGAAATCTCCTGTGTTGGCAAACATATAAGTGTTATATCAAATATTGATAGAAACTGCTTACCAAGCATTAAGGAAGACATTAAAACAGACGAGGAAAACCTAGTCAAGGAAAACATAATTTTTTTTGGAAACTGGAGTTATATTAATCTGCCAAAAGAGGAGAAAGTAACAATATTATGAAAAGGAAAGTTACCACTCACTATAAAGCAGAGATGCTAAGTCATAGATAGGCACAACTAAAAGCCTGTCACAAACAAGAAAGTTTGGCCAGTAAGGCCTTACTGGCCGGAAGCTTCTTATTTGTGACAGTCGTTCTGTTGTGCCTATCTGTGACTAAGCATCTCTACCATACGGCAAGTGGTGACTTTTATTTCCATAATATTGTTATATTTCATCCTGGACTTTCCTTATTTGAAAAGAGAAGACAGTTTGGATGAAACAATGCATACTGAGATTAAATAGAAAAAGTTCTCAAGAGTTCCTGGAGCGAGGAGGAGGTGAACAACTCAGTAAGAGCACTTGTTTTTCCTTTCATTCTTTCCATTTAATTTCAGTTACTATTCCTGCTTCTGTACTTTCTTCATTGGAAAGAACCTGAAAAATGGCGCTGTTATACTTCACTGTGTATGCCTGTATCTACAGCTGCTTGGTAAATAAAAATTATATCTAATGCTATTTGACTGCAATTCTGTATGGGGTGTAATTTTTGCTAGCAGAAAAATATATAATTCCAGTGATACACTATGGCCGACCACTGCTTATATTTAGGAGGTGAAATTGCCAGTGCTGCTGATTGTCACACACAAAATGAGGGGGAATGAAGAAGGGAGATATCTCATAACTTTGTTTGTTCCCCAAGGAGTAAAGATTGATAGCTTGGGGATGATTGGAAGAGGTCCCTCAGACATCAGGAAACTAATGAATTCGAATATTTTTTTTTTTTTTTTCCTCACCCCATACACTTACAAGTGTCCATCAGCAGTACTTGAAATTGCACCTTCTAAAGGTAAGTACTGCCCACCCCATCTGTCTCTTTGTAATTTTATACACAGTGCAGTCACATTAATGTGAGCACTGCCTATGTTTTATATCAACATGCAGTAACCACTCACAGCCGGCAGATGCCAGCATTAGCATTGGAGTATATATAAAGTGGGTCGAGGGGTGATGCAGAAAAGAGTGCAGATGTTGTCGTAATGCTGAAACAGAGCTATTTATCGGATATCATTGGTTTTTGGCCAAGTGTAGAAGCATTTCCAAAAAGGCTAAGATTGTAAACTGTTTACATATGCCACCATGGTGAAAGTATACTGTGCATGGCGAATTAGTGCCATCCAAAACCGGCATGCAGGCAACTGTGGTGCAAAGATATGTGTGGGTGAATGAATATGCAACTGTTGAGCAACTGACCGGCCAGATGAACCAAGGGGCTACTAACCGTGTCTCCTCAATGACTGTTCAACAAATGTTGATGCATATGGGCCTCTGCAGCAATGGTTTGGTTCATGCACGTATTCTGGCTGCTGTCCATCATCGAGAAAGCCAGGAATTTGCATGCCACTGAGTGGCAAAAGATGTCCTTTTCAAATGAATCGTGTTTTATGCTCCATCAGACAGACGGCTTTTGGCATGTATGGCACTGGAACAATTGTTGAAGGGTTCAGGCCGGTGGAGGGGGTTTATGGTGTTGCGAATATTTTTGTGGTCTCCCCTGGGTGATTTCATCATTCTGGAAAGCACAGTGGTTCAACACAAGTAAGCATCAATCCTTGGGGACCACATCCACTCATTCGTGCAATTTATTTTCCCTTGGCAAGATAGCGTCTACCAGCAGAACAATGGAGTATGTCACACACTTCGTAGTGTAAGTGTGTGGTACCACGAGCACCAGAGGGAGTTCACTGTGCTCATGCTCTCCTGCCTCCCCCTACCCCCTCCCTGCCCCCTCCACTACCCTAAGGCTGAATTCAAAACCCGGTTGAGAATATGCGGTGACTACTTTGATACTGTTTTTGCCACGAATCTTTGGCCCTCGGCTGTGAAACATAGCACACTTGGCCATGATAGTGGATCTGGAGTGGGTCCACATCCCTGTTGGTACCTTCTGGAACCTCACTGACACTCTCCATGCATGTCCTCACTGTGAAAGATGGCTATCTGGGCTTTTTACAGGTGGTTACAAGTAGTTTTGGACCAAGCAGCTTCCTCAAGTTAATTTTACTACAGATAGAATACTAGGGCAAATTCCTGTGGTTTTGTTCACAACAATTTTTTTTCTTGTCTTGTTCTAGTGGCAGATTGAAGGATTTGTTGAGAAGTACAAGAAAATGAAAGACAGGGCAGCTCTTTTGAAAGGCAGTTTACATAAGGTATGGTGGCATAAACCATCTTTTTAAACACAAGAACATGATAATGAAAACCTATCACCATTATGCATTACAGTGTGCTATTATACTCCGAAATATACAAGGTACATCCAAAAAGTTCGATGAATGGTCTCAGAAAATAAAGAAAATGAGAGTTACAAAGTAATCACCAATAGCTACAACACATTTGTGACACTAATTGTAAAGCTATTGAAAACTGTTCATAAACACTTCTTGTGAAATAGTTTTAAGTAACGTGGTCATCCGTTGTTGGATTTATCGCATCATTACAGGAGGTGAGAGCGGGTGCTACCAGTACGATCCGGAGACTGAGCGACAGACATTTCCCTCACCTCCCTCAGATAGAAATTCATGATAGATCAAGACTTTGCTTTTGAAAAAAGCAATCAACATCCTTTAATCTTGGATTTTGACAGAAGACTCTTTTTGGGAGGTGGGGAAGACAACAAACATTGTGCCACGGACTGTCACTCGGTCTCAGGATCTTATTGATAGCACCAGGCCTCATCACCTGCTATGCCACAGATATGCAACGGTGTGTGACTACAGTGCTTTGAGCGATTGCACAAGAAAATTTGTTGACAGTTTCCAACAGCTTTACAACTGATGTCAGAAGTGTGTTGTAGCTAACTGTGGTTACTTTTATTTGGGCAGCTCTTCTTGTTTGTCTTTTCTGTACAGATCTGTTTGTTTTCGTATAACTGCTGCAATCTACATCCGTTTGGCTCTGCGTGCTGTTGTCAAAAATTGTTCTCCCTTTATAATGTTACCCCTGCCCCCTCCCCTTCAACTTCCCTTCATTACAAAATTGAAATGTTTTTCTGGTGACCTCCTCCTTAGTATTCACCAACTGGGAAATCCAAAAGGGAAAGCATTTCTCCTCCAGAATATTATCCCCAAGGGGATGCCATTATCAAGCTGTATAGTATAGGTGGATAATAGTGTTGTGTTGTGTTTATTGTAGCAAAATTGGGAGTTGCACATGCTCCTAATTTAGAAAATTAAAAGTATGTGCTCTGAAACACTTGCCATCAGAATAATTCCTAATATGAATGAAATATTTTCATTTACTTGTGGATTTGTGAATGTTTTCTAAGGCAGTTAATGGGCAATGAAAAATGTCTACACCCAAAATTAAATTATTAAAGAGTTACATGTGTCTCGTCACCCGAGAAATCTCCTGTCTTAGCCTTTTTAAGAAAGTGGGGACATTGACCACAACCAAACATTCTCTCTCTTCAATCATAACTTTCTCACAATCAAATGTACCACAACCATAATATAAGAAGAAAATGTGACCCACATTATGATCTGATGAATTTTTCTGTAGTACAGAAATGTGTGAAATAGAACTAGCACTGAAATCTTTTAACTTGCTTGGAAGTAATAAAGATTCCTAAGAGATAATAACATGTTACTTGAAAGTAAGAAGAATAAAATTTTGTGTTATTATCGTGTTATTGTCTTACTTAATTTTTAAGGCAGAAAAATTTGGAATGTAGTCTGATTTGTTCAAGTTATGTCTTTCTGGTTTTGTTTGCACATGATTATTAATGCATTCTATGTTATATAATTCATAAAAAAGTTTTTTTAAATTTGAGAAATCCAATGCAATGTTTATGTAATCAGGGAACAGTGTTATATGATTTGTAATAAAGTCTAATCACACACACACACACACACACACACACACACACACACACACACACACCACAAAAGCAACTATCATCTCCGCATGCTAAGACGACTGATATGTTTATTTCTGGATCTTCAAACTAATCTCACCACTTCTCTTCACCATCATTGTATTTTCCTGCTCCTGCCTGCACCACACATATATTCTCACATATTCAGTGGCATAAGTTGCAAGATCCCTTGCCTTTTGATATGCTGAACTGTAAAGTGTCACACAGCATAACAGGAAAGGAGAGACAGTGCTGTCAACGTACTATATGTTTACAACTATATGTCTACACCATAAAACAAGGAAGGAAAAGAGCAATTCACAAGAATCACAGCCAGTAAAAACATTGCTCCTGATGTGCACATTTTTGTATGACATGATGTGGAGTTGTAAATGGATTTAGTAACTGATCTGCAATTTCATTTGTCCCTCCTACAGCGTTTTAAGCTTTTCACAACTGACACTTGCATTTCTTCACACATGTCAAAGTAGTATTAGTGAATGGAGATAATACAAACAAGAGTTGAGATGCCACAGTTCGAATGTATTAGACTTTTCTGAGGGATGTTCAGTGAGTCACTAAGGAGCTGAAAATTGCATCTCCAGACAAGGATAAGACAAAAACTGAAAGCATATTTGTTTACCAGTATTAACATGATTTTATGTCTATATGAGAAATAAGTTGTGTATTAAGGTAGTCTTTGTAGCTGCACTAAGATCCATATAATTTTTCCTATTGTTTCCAACTGTCAAACATTTAAGTAAAACAAAAACCACTAATCATTTGGTCTAGTAATAACAGCGTTTCTGTGTTGATGGGCTGGACTAGTGTGATCCTGTTTTACACCCTTTATTACGAAGTACTAGATGCCACTGAGGCCAACCATTCTCATACCGGCTGTGTGACAGTGTTCACACATCGGCCCTGCCAGGTGCCAGGAAAGTGACTACTGTTTGGTGGGCGTAACACTGATCGTTTTCTTGAGAGGTGAAGATTTCATTCTTTTTGTCACCTCTACTAGTTTCAAAACTGTGGTAGACATAACAATTAAAATATTATTTTAAATGTAAGATGAATATAAGCTAGCTGTCACATCATTCCTGCTTTCTATTTATAGTCCCCGTACATTAATACCAACAACTAAAAATGTTGACAGTGAATAGTGAACCTTTACTGCTGCAGGTAAGTGATAAAAAAATTAAAGTTTTTATCAAAATAATTAATGATAATTATATGATAGAATGTTCAGATGTAATACAAACACGTATCATGATCTGAAGCAACAACTCAGAGCACAGTTTGTGAACAGTTAACAATGTAGATCAACAAAAGCAAAAGTCAGTTGTTCATGTCCTGTCCTTATCATTCTTATGTTACATGTCCACATATTGCTCACTGTGTGTATGCTACTACAAAGAAAAATGCATTTATGACCTTAATGTGCTGAATTGAAAGCAAATACTACAAAGATATTATTGTGATCATGTATTATTTAGAATCTTGAAAAAATCTGATTAGAAAGAAAAGAAACAGAACTGTGTAGCACAAAAAGAATTACTTGAAGCCGTCTACTCACAAATGGCTAAAGACTTTCATTTCCTATTTTTTGATAATGACACAGAAACTAAATTTTGTTTGTGACACAGTTTCCAGTTGCTGTGACAACCATCTGGGGACATTGCTTAGCTGCAACTTTGTATTCTGCATTTGCTCTCTCATTGACAGAAGATCGCACTATTAGTGAACACCAGTTCTGTGGAAAGTTGTCCTGTAATGTATGCCAAAATAAATACTATAATTGATTTTGAGTATCTATTCCTTGAAGTCAAATTGATGACCACTCTCAGATCTTTGATAAATGTTTATTACCGGTAAAAATAACCCACAATCCGAAACAGTAATGTGACAGTGTTGATGTAAACACAGAGCATGTCATGAGATGAAAGTGACGTATTAACATAACCACAGTATTCCTGGTGCTTACAGTTTGATACATCCAGTTTCCAGGAATGTCACCCATGTACACTGTCTTTCATAATGTTGACACAGTTAAACAACCCATATGCTGCCTACTGAATGTTTCCAAAAAGTTAAAGGTAATGCATGTCACTGCAAAGACTGTAGAAGAAGAAAAGAAAGATGTTAATGAAGATGTTAGGTGGACTGACTTTTGATAATATGAATGCAGATAGGTTAATCATGTGAGAGATTGCCACTGACTGACTACTTTGGGTAGGATTGGTCTTATAAAGGGTGGTGTAAAGATTTTTGCTGCTTTCGGAATCTTGTAATATTTGAAAATGACTAGGTTAAGTTTTACTACCTTGGATGGGCTGTATACTCAGACCAAAATTGGGTTTATGAAATATGTTGTGGATTATTACATTAGAAAAATTCATGCAACCACTTTATTCATCCATGTTAGGAACACCCCAGCTAAAAGTTTGGCAGTCATATTTAAATGTATAATGCCTTATGTTAATTTTATTAAGTTTTTAATTAATTACTTTACATATTAATAAAGGATGCCATTCAGTCCACAAAAATAATGTCTATGATAATACACAGGTGAACTTCAGAAGTAAACAGATATTATGACACAAAAGATAATAGTGTGCCTGGTTCCAAACTTTAAGTACGTATATATTTTAATTGAATTATTTTCCAGTGAATCAAAATATCTTCTCACAGATAATGGAATGAGTGCTTTCCGGTGAGTGGTGTCACTGCTTCAGATTATTCCACTCAGCTCATTCTAAATTTCCTATCTCGTATAATAGTGAAGTTTTCAGTTGATAACTTTTAATTAGTACAGTACCATGCACCACAGCATCATCAGCAAACAACCGCAGATTGCTGCCCATCCTGTCCTCTAAATCATTTATCTGTATATAGAGAACAACAGTGATCTTATCACACGTACCTGGAGCACTCCTGATGATACCATTGTCCCTGATACTGGGTTCTATTACTTAAGAAGTCTTCGAGCGATTCACATATCTGTGAACTTATTCCATATGCTTGTACCTTCATTCAGAGCCTGCAGTGGGGCACCATGTCAAATGTGTTCCAGAAATCTATGGACTCTGCCTGTTGCCCTTCATATGTAGTTCACAGTATATCATGTGAGAAAAGGTTGATCTGAGTTTCACATGAGCAATGCTCTCTCAAGCTGATTTGTGAACATAATCTTCTCAGTCTCAAGAAAATTTATAATATTCAGACTGGGAATATGTTCAAGGATTCTGCAACAAACTGAAGTTACTGATATTCGTCTGTAATTTTGCAGGTGAGTTCCTTTACCCTTCTGCCACTTGGGACTTTGTGCTGGACGAGAGATTCGCAATAAATGCAAGCTAAATAAGGGATAATGCTGTGGAGTATTCTTTGTAAAATCAAGTTGGGAGTTCATCCGGACCTAGTGCCTTATTTGCTTTTAAATCTTTCAGTTGTTTCTCTGTGCCAGGAGCCTGTCCGATGGTCATATGACTGTATATTTGTATGATTTTGCTGCGTGAATGATTTCTTGGATATGAAATTTAAAACTTTGGCTTTCGTTTTGCTGTCTTCAACTGCCACACCTGACTGTTCAACAAGGGACTGAGCAGAAGCGTAAGACGCACTTAGGGATTTTACATAGGGCCAGAATTTTCTCAGGTTCTCTGCAAGATCTTTTGCTAAGGTATCACGGTGGTAGTTGTATGCTTTGCACATAGATCTTTTCGCAAACATACGAATCTCTATTAACCTTTTGTTGTTGTCATTTTTGAGGTCTCTTTCGAACTGAGGGTGCAATAACCTCTGCTTCCACAGCATCTTCCAAATTTCATTATTAAACCATGGAGAGGCTTTTCCATCCTTTATCCACTTACAAGGTGCATAACTCTCCAGACCGTGATTTACAATCTATTTAAACTTTGCCTGTAACTCCTCTACTTGCATCTTACTGGAACTAAGTGACGTTAATTTACTGGCTAAGTGAGATGCTAACAAGTGCTTATCTACTCTTATCTACAAGAGCTAGTAGCCTTCTTACTTGATGTAATATCTTTCACAACCATGGTTAATTGCTAGTTATGATTGCTAATCCCCATTTCTATACTGATATTGTCAGTAAGATCTGGCATGTTTGTAGCTACAAGATCTAAGATATTTCCATTGCGTATGGGCTGCCAAGCTAACTGCTCAAAAGAGTTTTCAGAAAATGTTTTCAAAATTATTTTGGCCATCTGTCTGTCAGTATCCTCTGCAATGAATCCATAGATATACCAGTCTATACTCAATAGGTGAAAGTCACCTCCAACTAGTATTGCATGGTCTAGGAATTTATGCGCAACTGACTGTGGTCTTTCTTTGAAGATTTAAGAACTGTAACAGTGGAATCGGGTCACCACTAAAAACATCCGTCTGATATACGGGACCAGATAACTTCACTGTCGCATTCCACTTCAACCTCAATAGAGATAATATTTTTGTCAGCTGCAGTGAACACTCCCCCTGCCTTGGAGTCTAATCTGTATTTATGACATATGTTCCCTGACTTTCTAAATCTCTCAGATCTTTCCACTTTAGGTTGCAGTGAGCTGTTGGTCTCAAGAGTATTTTGAGCATGAGAGCTTTCCTGTAGGGCAGGAAATTCAAGAAATTTTGTTATGAATTCTTTGACGGTTTACTGATAAAATTTTGAGAGTCGAAGTTTCTTTAGACCTAAAGTGGTCTGACATCCTTTGCTCCGTATTGACTGGGGAGTGTTCTTCAGAGTACTTCAAACTACTGTCTAGTCTAAAAAACCCTCATGTGCACTTAATAAGCACTCTGCTACCTGAGTAGCTGCTTCCTTCATGTGGACCACCCACTGACCTGACAAAGGGAGTCTTACAAATCCCCACCAGATAATGCAAGTCTAGAAATCTGCAGTCAAGACAGTCACAGAATCAACGAAGCCTTTGTTTGAGACCCTTCACTCAGCTCCAAACGAAAGGACCCAATCACCCCTGGGAACAATGCTGCAAAGTGCGAGCTCTGCCTGCACCCCACACCAAGGCTAGCAGTCTTCACCACCACCACTTCCTCCTCCTCCTCCTCTCCCTCCTCTTCCCCCTCCTTCCCCCCCCCTCCTTCCCCCCCCTCCCCCCCCCCTCCTTCCCCCCCCTCCCCCCCCCCCCCCCCCCCCCGTTCACCTGTATGAACTGAGTATGGCGACAGAAATCATTGGTACCAATGTGAGCCACAACTTGCAGACTACTGCACCCTGCATGCTCGATAGCTGCAGGCAGAGCTGCCTCCTCATCTTGGATGAGGCTCACCGAGACACTACCGAATGCACATTGTCTTTTCTTTCCAGTCCTGAACAGTGTCTGTCTAAGGGGCTCCACAACACACCTAATTTTGGAGTTCCCAATAACTAGTAAACCCCTCCTCCTGTGGGCCTGCCCATATCCTACTGAAACAGCAGCCACATATTTACTTAAAGGGCGAATGGGTGAGGCCAAGCGACCGGTCTCCTCATTGGCTCTCCGCCTTGATTGATGCAAATGCATTACCTCCCTATACTCACCCTGTGGTGAGGGTGAATCCACCGCATCATGTACACTAGGAGGTGCCAGGTTAACAGAGCCCATGGGCAGAACAAGTGACACCTGAGGTGTCCCATACAACACGCCAGATTCTCCACTACCACTGTACCCTGAGGCAGCAGTCTGAAGGTGACCGATTGTAGCCAGAAGCACCTCAAGCTGTTCGCGGACCACAGCCAACTCCTCGTGCATCCACATACAGGATGCACACACCCTAATCATCCTAGTAAGACCAACTGAGAAGCAAACTATAAAAGCAGATAGAATCCCAGGTACACAACTTGTTACACTCCTGATGTGTCACAAATGGGTATTGATGCATTAATTAGCTAGCTGTTCAGTGAGCAATTCTGCGCTACAGGCTGAAGGATTTTTTTTCTTACAAAAATGTGAAATTAAACCTTTTAAATAGAGCAGCATATGCTAAATTTAGTAAATGTACTACAAGGAAAAGAAGGAAGTTCATGAAGACTTAACTTATTGCTCTGTACGATGACTGGTATGTTGTTGTATTAATAATAAATGAAAAAAGGAAATGAGATGACAACTGGCTTTTATTCATCTTATATTGAAATTAAGATTTTAATTGTTAAAAATCAGATAGTGTTGAAACTAGCGAGGGCAAAAATAAGAATGAAACCTTCACTTTCAAGGAAATGTCAGTGTTCTGCCACAGCAACAGTTGTGACCTTCATAGCACCCAACAGAGCTGGTGGGCAGAGACTGGTATGCAACCAGTCCAAAAATTATTGGCGTCAGTGGCCTCCAGTGCATTAAAATGCTCTGGGAAAAATAAAACTTCAAATCAGTTACTAAATCAGTTTGTGAATTCCACATTATGTCACACATAAATACATCCATCCTGAGGAATATTTTTACTGCCGTGATGCTTGTAGATGACTATTTTCATTCTTTGTTTTATGGTAGAAGAAAATGAACCTTTCTGTTAAGCCACTGATTTTAATTGAAATTAGTCTTATGTTAACTCCTAATTCAGGTCAGTTGGTATCTCACTTTTTGTTTGGTATAGGGTACAGTATGGACCTGTGTGAGTTGGTAGTACATTGGCAGCACTGTGTCTTCTTACCTTTTAAGCTGTGTGACAGGCTTTACAGTGCATCATAGCGAAAAGGCAAGATACTGACCATGCCCAACCCATTTACAACTGCTGCCTGCTTCACTCATACCTACATACCAACATGCATCTCACACTGTTATTGTATTATTATTTATTTCTATTCCTGTCTTCATTTTCATCTCATCCAGTTTTCTGATTGGTCTTATTTACATCTTGATGTCTTACTACTGTGCTTCATGTAGCTTTATCCTTCCTTCGCTATACTTAATCTGGTTTTGTCTTTTTCCAGTTTTCAGAATATTCCCATATGTTTTAATGCTCTGTTACTATTTTTTTTTTCTCCACAATCGATTTTTGTTCCTTCCATCTGTGTAAATACAGAAAAGTTTCCCTACCCCTACACCGAACCCACTCCCACATAACTGTTTCTGTGTTGCTGCTTAGTTTGTGGAATTGCTCCCAAACAGCTTTCCACAGTGATTCTATGTTATAATTCTGCCATTCCACAGCCCTCACCAACTCAGCCCTACACAATATATAACTGAGTCCTAAACATTTTGTCACTACCTCATCACTGCCTGTAAAATATTTCCACTCTGCTGTACCAATTACCACATCACATTGCCAAATTTGAAACCCATGTACTGCAGGAACAAAAGCAGCATGCACAGTGCCACCTTAAAACCTGTAAAGTCTATTCACTTTGTACACTTATATTGGACTACCACAATCCAGCACCACTACAAAAACCTCTGTCAAACCTCCTTTACATCAGTTAATAGATGCCTGACCCCCATCTTGCAGAACTACATATGCTACAATCTCACAAGCTTCCGCCCACCATCCTACCGAACCCAGCACCTAAACAGTCCTGTAACATAGTAGTGAACCTCTCCTCCAAAAGCCTCATTTCAAAGGGGCTTATCTTTTGCCACATTCACAAATTCAGTCATTCTGAGCTTGTTAAAGACCTACTCTCCTCCCTAAAGTGGAAACACTTTTTTGCTACCAACACAAAACTAGTACTGAACCCAGCCTCGCTTGGTATACTCTTCCATCTAACTGTGATCCTACAATACATCCCTCCCCTCCACCTTCACTCCCCCCACCCCACTTCCTGGATCATCCTGTAACCTCAATTCTTGTCTCACCATCATTCCTCCGAAACTCACATACGCAGAAAGAAGCACAGTGTGGTGCTTAAAAACTGATTTCCACCTTAAAATCACTTCTAACGGAATACATTTCTGAATAAATAAAGAATATTGTTTGTGACTGCAGTGCACTTTCTGCTCCACCTGTACAGTCCTTGTTAGGGTGTGGAGTACATGGACAGTTTGAAAATTGGCTCATTTCATTTCAAGTGTAACGGGAGTCTCTGCTGGACCATTTGTGAATGTAATGAAATTTTATCAGAAGGTTCCACAGTGTCTTGAATGGATATGTACTAATATTCAGCTCCATATCTCCTTTGGTTCATTTCTACAGCCTCTCGTGAATAGGGGTCCCAAGTTTGCACCACCTACACACGTGCCAAAGTGTGAACTTTGGATAACTTTTGTGAAAGGTACTTTCAGTTTACAAGCCCTTGCTTTTGTACACTGATTCAGCTCCATATCTTCTTTGGTTCATTTCTACAGCCTCTCGTGAATAGGGTTCCCGAGTTTGCACCACCTACACACGTGCCAAAGTGTGAACTTTGGATAACTTTTGTGAAAGGTACCTTGCTTTTGTACACTTAAACAACTTTTCGTGCTGAATTAGAAGATATTATCGTTAACATTTTCAAATGCAAACTGTAAGAGCCGTAAGACTACAAAAATGACAGAAAATTCATTGTGTGACTTTGAGAGCCCATCTTTAACCAGTCACAATTCACAATTTAATCAACAGATTTAGCCGACAACTGTGCTGTCTTCTTGTGCTTTTTGTTTGATAGCCTTGGGCCTTTTCTGACAAATTATATGCTCCTACCAATTTGGTGTAAATGTTTTGGGTGCCAAATTTGTGTAGTTTTTGGAGTCTGTATCTCAACTGTATGTTCTTTAATCTTTATAATCTTTCTGTATCTAAAAAGAGAAACCTTTCAACTTCAGAGGCACTGTAGTTTAATTTTTGACTCTTGCCTGCTTATGACTGAAAAAAAATTGCTCACAGTTATTACTTTTCATAAACATTTTTATGCTCACACGTGATATTAATGAATAAACAGAAAGAAAAATCAGTGAAACCTTTTTCTGTCCATAAAAATACAAGTGTAGTTATGTATGAATCAACTTCAAGCAATAAGCAGCAATAAAACAAATGAAAATTCAGAATGTTAGAACTCTAAACACAGCTGGAATAATTCTTTTCACATCAGAATGAATAAATTGCTATTACTGTCTTGTTCATATTCTGAGTAAATATATTGGATTCCTGATGTTTTGGTGTTTTTATGACTTTTAGACATGTATTGTTCTGGAATTGGTCTTCTCAAAATTTTGTGAACTCAGGCCAAAATAGTGCTGCTGGTACCAGAGTTTTTGTAATTTAACCTTACCCAAAAAGATTGCATTTTTAAACCCATTGTAAAAAAATCAATAAAACCCAACTATATCTAATATGAAAATTCAATGTTACATAGTTAGCCTTACACAAACTAAAGAGAGCCATCATATTTACTGAAGGCAAATATGTAGTGTCACAAGAATTTATTTTATTAATATTGTTTTTTAACTTTTCTTGCAATTTAAGAAATGCAACTAAAATAACATTTACACTCCCAGCAAAAAGAAACTAACTTGATGTAGAATTGTCATGAGAGTAAAGTAAAATTAACTACTTTTTGGAAGCATGCAGAAATTTGTAGATCTTCACTAATTTCTCAGTTCTTTTGTCTCCTAAATTTTTTATTAATTTTACCCAAATGAACTGGCAGATGGACAAGATTCTTTCAGGTGCATTGCTGACAGTGCATGAAAAGAGGCACTAATAAAGTAGTTGTAAGAATGGGTTATTGTTTTGAATAGAGTAGTAATAGGAATTTATATTGAATTGTTTAATCATCAATCTGAAAAGAAAGCAATAAAATCCAATTTCAACTACTTTTCTTTCATTTTTTAAACCCATTTTTATTTTCTCCCTAATCCTGGCTGGTACACTCAGTTCATGTATGTGTAATACATCAAAATGGCCAACTGGTGTTGGCTGCAGCAGCTATCAAGGATGGTAACTATGAGGAATTAACCAAGAAAACTGTGTGCCATTTGGAATCAAAGAATGCATGCTGCAATATTGTGAACCATGTCCGGGATAACCTGACCTAGAATCTTATTCAGTACATGTTTCTAAAAGCATTTGACCCAGAAGAAATTATACAGTACAAACAGGGGTTTATACTAATAAGAATGTTGTAGAGATGCATCAATCAACTGTAGAAGAGTTCATAGAGAAACTGGTTCTTTAAAAAAGAAATTAAATAAAAAAAGAGTCATGGTCTGACAAGCTACCATTCTCTCTCTCTCTCTCTCTCTCTCTCTCTCTCTCTCTACCGCTCCCCCTGCTGTCCCCCCCCCCTCTCCCAAATTGACATCTGGGTATACCGCGTATGCTTTTCATTTTTGCTGGAAACTCTACAGCAGGCTGCTTCTGTGCACCCTACTAAATGAGAGAAATTTCTTCTTTTGTAAACGACAAACATTGTAATGCTTTTTACACACAAGAAATACTTCAAATAATTCTGTCTGCTTGATAAGCACATTTTGACAACATTTGCAATGAACAGAGTTACAGATTAGAACACACCCTACTCTCATGTTTCTTTTGTTCCATGACTTTTTTAAGCACTGTCAAGAATGTCTTCTTCCAAGGAGCCAGTCACAACTCTGAGGTGGGAATCTGCTGCACAGGGAAAACATCAAGTACAGCAAGTGGCCTAATGATCTTCATACCAATTAGTAATCTATTTGAGACCAGTAAATGCTACTCGAGCTACTGTTTGTACGAAATCTGAAGATACTTGCAATATCTGTGGGGTGTATAAGAATCCCAGAATGTGACAAGCAGTTGTTCGTCTAGCCTAGTGCTTCATTTTTGTGTAATATTCTTCTTTACAGTGTCGATATTGTAGAGGCCTCCTTTTCCGTTCAAGAGGGTCTTGATTATTATTGGTGCAATCTCTTCCTTGCATAGTTTGTTAATCTGTCCCCAATATTCTGAGTTCCACTTTTCTTGTCACCTGGTATTTTTAAATAACAGATAAATAAATAAGTGGTGTGGCTGTAATTAATACCAGTGTAAATAAAATACTTGTATACTCTTATTTACTAAATAATACTACACCTGGCCATGTGAGAGACATTGTGTCAGTAGTGTTTTATGATGCCCTCCAGATGAAATACTAGCACCACCTCCTAGGTTGAGAGTGTAAATAAATCTTAAATCTTCTCCATCTAAATTTAATTCTTCCGATAGTTCTGGCGAAAGGCGATTGCTTTCATAAAATTTCCATTTACTTAATTTATCTCTGATTTTAATAAGTCCATCCCAGAGCTTACCTAGTTCCTCTTTTGTTTTTCCTAAATCAACTGTGAACCATAGTGTACTGACTGATAAATCTGTTGTTTCTTGTACCTTTTGAGTAATTAATTCACTTACTCATGCCTCCAAAGTTCTGAAAGTGGAGCCTGGTAAAGCTGTTATGTCCAAATTTTTACCCTGCTCTAACACATGTAACCACATATGCGTGTCTTAAGAATTGTTCATTTACTTTTGTAAACATTTGTTTAGTTAATTCTTTCATATATGTTTTACATTCTGACCTACCTCCTTTAATTGTTTAAAACCAACATTTCTTACAAGATCACATAGTTCGTTTGTCTTAGTACTTAACTACTCTTGTAAAGTGGGTAAAATGTTAGCAAGTTAGTTATTTTTGTGTTTATCTCCTTTTTTTTCCTCTTCGTGAGATTCCTGAATATGCTGTTGGAGGCTACCATTTGTGATATCTACTTTTGCACTTAAATCCTCAGTCGATCTTCCACTATTTATTGCCTAAAATTTATTAATGTAAAAACGCTAATGAATTGTCTGTTGAGTCAGTATTCTAAGCCCAATAGCACACAACTTTTTGGCCAGCCACTGACTTCAAATTTCTCACAACACATAGTACCACTTGAAGGCACGTTATTTTGATTCAAATACAGCTCACTTACGACTTTCAGTGGCACTAGGCACGGCAAACTGCCAGTGCGAAGTGGGACCGTCATGGTGGGAAGGCTACAATAGAAATTCCTGCAGCAGTGGCCAACTCTGGTGTTTGATATGCCGCCAATGTAACTGCAGTTAACTGGCGTGTGATGACAAGGAACTGAAGACTAGAAAACAGCCACCAGCTCGAATTCTCGATCTTCGGGATTGTAGACATGTATTTTATTCTGTGTTGTAATTATTGTTGAGTAACTTAATATTCTTGTATTGACAACTAAATTCCTTCTGTTCTTTCTGTATCACTGAGAAGTCTATAAAGTTTTCTCCTCAACAGCTCATAAACTTTTCTTGAATAAAGTATTATTAATGATTGCTGCATTGAGTAACCTTCACAGTTGACCACATTTTGATGGACAGTGTCCTTTTCTACTGTAACTCATTATGAAAAAAATACTAATTTCTTTCAAGTATCTTAACAAATTGTTGCAGATTCGCCATTCTGTGAGGCATTCACCACAAACGAAATTTTTCCTGGGTACCTACATGACAATTTTCTCTGATGAGGGCAGTACATTAGCTACTATTGTCAAAACACCTTTTGCTCATTACCTGCATAAACTGCCCCCCCCCCCCCCCCCCCCCATCTCACCACCCATCTCCAAATCAGTGTCCAGCTGTACCCTGTATGCCTTGTGTTACTGACTGTGTCTCCTTTTTGGTATGCTGCTGAGTGCTGAAGACTCAACAACAGACTACTACTGTGCACACTACTACATGAGAGAATTTTCTTCTTCTGTAAACCACATATATTATTTTAGCTTTTTACACACAGGGAAGATATCAAGCTGTTCTGTTTGCTTGGCTAGTATATTTCAACATCATTTGCAACAAACCAAGTTACAGTCCATAGCATTTCTTGGTTCTGTGTGTGTCTGATGCATTGTGACATGTGTCTTCATCCTAGGAGCCTGGCACATATCTGAAGCAGGAATCTGCTGCACAGAGAAAACATTAAGAACAGCAAGTGTGGCCAAACGGAAGCCACTTCCAGTGTTGCTCTGTCCAGTAGCAACATAGTCTACCTCACCATTCAGTCAATATACACATGCAGAAAAACCCAGTGGTCAACATGAATGTCCCACTAACCAAACTACTTTAAATAAATGTGCTCCAGTAGTTGATGGTCATCATTCATCAGTGCTAAATACCCTGTGCAATACATTACTTTAACAAAGTGATAGATTACACTGTAGTCTTGATCTATTTAAATTCAAGGACAAAATTTCAAGCATCATCTTGTCTTATGTTACAGAGAAAGAAATTAAAGGAATTGAATTTGATCAAGAAAGGTTTGCTGAAGTCCACAGAGTTGCTAGGATAAGAGAAAATCAACAGTTCAAGCCCATTGTTGCAAACAATATTAGGGGAAACAGAGGTTAGAATGATTTTGTAGTATTCAAATTCAAAGCGTTTAAAGTCGGTGAAGAAATTCCAGCACTTATCAGCTTTTTGCATCCCAGTGGCCACGTCCGTTCCTTCCATTGTCCATCTACCTAAGGTACTTAATGGATTCCGGATCATCACATATTTAAAATCAAAAGCACCATCAATAGCATCAGGAAGGCAATATACACGGTGATTCAAAAAGAATACCACAACTTTAGGAATTTAAAACTCTGCAACGACAAAAGGCAGAGCTAAGCACTATCTGTCGGCGAATTAAGGGAGCTATAAAGTTTCATTTAGTTGTACATTTGTTCGCTTGAGGCGCTGTTGACTAGGCGTCAGCGTCAGTTGATGCTAAGATGGCGACCGCTCAACAGAAAGCTTTTTGTGTTATTGAGTACGGCAGAAGTGAATCGACGACAGTTGTTCAGCGTGCATTTCGAACTAAGTATGGTGTTAAACCTCCTGATAGGTGGTGTATTAAACGTTGGTATAAACAGTTTACAGAGAATGGGTGTTTGTGCAAAGGGAAAAGTTCTGGACGGCCGAGAACGAGTGATGAAAATGTAGCACGCATCCAGCAAGCATTTGTTCGCAGCCCAGGAAAATCGACTCGCAGAGCTATTCAATTACAATTACAATTCATATTTCAGCAGGATGGAGCGCCAGCACATTGGCACTTATCTGTCCGTAACTACCTGAACGTCAACTACCCGAGGCGATGGATCGGCCGCCAGGCAGCCCGTGACGAGCACTTTATCACTGGCCTCCAAGAAGCCCTGATCTTACCCCCTGCGATTTTTTCTTATGGGGATATGTTAAGGATATGGTGTTTCGGCCACCTCTCCCAGCCACCATTGATGATTTGAAACGAGAAATAACAGCAGCTATCCAAACTGTTATGCCTGATATGCTACAGAGAGTGTGGAACGAGTTGGAGTATCGGGTTGATATTGCTCGAGTGTGTGGAGGGGTCCATATTGAACATCTCAGAACTTGTTTTTGAGTGAAAAAAAAACCTTTTTAAATACTCTTTGTAATGATGTATAACAGAAGGTTATATTATGTTTCTTTCAATTAATACACATTTTTAAAGTTGTGGTATTCTTTTTGAATCACCCTGTACTTATTCAGAGTCTAAATGAGACGGCATTTGCAATTTATTTAGTCTGAAGTGCAAAGACATTATTCCAGTCATACAGTGTGTTTAAAGTTCTGTCTCTCTGGATTTTCATTTGTTTTATTGCTGCTTATTGCTTGAAGTTGATTGTGCATAACTACACTTGCATTTTTGTGGCTTAAAAGCTGTTTTATCTCATTTTACTTTCTATTTACTCATTAATGCTGCATTTGAGCATATACACTCTTTATGAAAACCTACAACTTTGAACAAGGTTTTACAGCTGTAAGCAGACAAGGGTCAGCTGCTGAAGCTGAAAGACTGCTGAACAGGTCCAGAAAAACAGGGACACTTCATTGAAAATATATTTATTGAAATATAAGTTTCAAAACTGGGCAAATTAAAGCTAAAAGTACATATTTTATATTGTAATTAGCCCTTTACAAAACATTCATTGTAGAACACACAAATTTGACCATCCGTTATTTCCTTTTCTCTGCTGAACAAAACACTAGAACAGTGTTTTATTGCAACCCCGTTTGTAGTCCAGTGGGCCATTCTTGAGAGCACAAGACAGATTCTTAAAAACCAAGTCAAAAAGAAGTATATTTGTGCATTAGAAGTTCATTTGATATGAGTATTGTTTCAAAATTAATTAATTTTGATTTCAATATGAATTGTCCCATCCGTAATACCGAACATCATTAAGTTGTACAAGAGAACACTGTGTAAGCAAGCTAGTTTGCGTGTAGGGTTCAGCTGGTAAAATTAAAGTATGTTAAGAATAACATTTGCATTTTATGGGTGGGACTTTATGCACTGTATTCTCTCCAATGTTTGAAGCTTTCTCAGAAAATGGGTTAAGAAGAATATTGTTTTAGAATGAAGGTACATGTTTTGGGCACTTATTTTGCCAAATAACATAATAATAGATATTTTTAACTAAATTTCAAATTACAATACATAGCAGTAATGGCATCAGAGACTAGAGTCCAAAAGTTCAGAGAAAAGTGGAAGAACAATGAGGACGCATGTCAGCTACATCTAGCAAACAAAAAGAAGCATGATAAGAAAAGAAACCATATGATAAGAAAAACAGTGAATGACAATCTAGCACTTCATAAATTAAAGAGAGCAAAAGAGAGAACAAAAACAATGCTTTAGAATGAGGAAGAAAGAACAGTCCAGTAACTAATTAGTTCAACTGTACAAGCCAGCAAGTGCACTAGGTAAGGCAGTCAGTGGACAAAGAAGCATTCCCTAAGAGCCCCAATAAAAGAAGTGCTGTGGTGAAGAAGCTGTTATCACAGTAACCAGAAACTGAAGGTGCTTCTTCTTCTTCTTCCAGAACGGAAATACCACTGCATGGGCATAAAATTTATACTAAAGGACTTATTTCAAAAGTCCAAAATTTTTTCTCAAGAAATCTTTCAGGAAAGAGAGATTGTTTGGTTCATAGAGATGTAATTACCAAAAAAAGTGTAAGGTGCAGCAGTGAATAATGTTGACAACAGTAATGGAAGCATATGAACTTTTTAAATCTGAATTTCCACATTTTACAGCTTTGGTGAAAAAACATAATTTTTTGAGCCTATACCCACTAATGTTTTACTGACATCTAAAATGCCACATAATATCTGTACCTGAAGGTACCATGCAAATATGGAGTTTCTTATTAAATGTTTAAGTGATGAATTTCCAAATTTCCCAAATACTATCAAAGCATTGGTTTGTAGTACAGGCAAAGAAAACAGAGTGGCACAAAATTCTGTTAATTGTAAGTTAAAGCCAGTGATCCCAGGCTAATTAATCTTATAGATGACAGTGACATGTATGAGGAAGTATGTTGGAAGCAATAGAAAGAACGAGAGGTGTGTGTTTCGGTTGTTAGTGAAAGTGGTAGCGTACGAGATGTGCTGCAGGAAGAGTTTCAGTGTACAAACTACAGGGAACCTTGCTCATTATGCCAGACACTGCATGAAGTCAACTGGAATGATTTATGTTCCCAAGGAAAGAATTGCAGGAAATGTTGAAATGCATTAGTTTCATTTATTATTTTGCAGACAATTTAGTATGTATATCTGAAAACTGTATTTGTTAGAATTAAAAGAGTTATTTTATTGCTTAAAACAGTAATGTGACTTCAAAAACTTAAGATTCCTAAATGTAAAACACAAAAATGCTAGTACAAACTAGGACAAATGTCCAACCTGAATTGTTGGAATTGTTCTGCACTTTGCAGGGACAGCAAGACAAAAAAGATCAAAGAACATACAGCTGAGATATAGACCTCCATAATTATCCAAAATTTGGCACCCAAAATATTTTCATTAAACTGTCAAGTGCATATATTTTCTTTGAGAGGAACTGAGGCTATTGCAGAAAGGCACAAAAAGACAGCATGGTTGTGCATCATATTACCAATTCTTGGCTGAATCCGCCCATTAAATTTTGAATTATGGCTGATTAAAGAGGGACTCTCATAGACGCAAAGTGAATTTTCTACTATTTTTGAAGTTTTACAGCTGTCAACACATTTACAGAGTCTGCCAGAAAAATCTATACACTCTTTTGTCAGGCTCTATCAAGATATCAATATTGTTGTTCCATTTGAGTTATGAGTGTGTTGTAGTATGTTCTTTGGCTCAACAGATGTTAGCACATTCATCTCAGTATTGATAAAACACACATGACATTCGAGCAATGATGATTTATTGTGAAATTGTTTTCAAGTTTGAAGTGCGACATCAGTGGAGGCGGTAGTTGGAAACAGAACCACCAACCCACCTAGCAATTAAAAGCATCATTGTCAAGTTTTAATTGCATGGAACAAATTGTGATATTCACAAAGGAAGATCAGGAAGACAGCATACAGCTACCAGTCCTGCTTTGTTGGCGTTTGTTAATTCTCCACAGAAGTCTGTTACGCAATGTGCATGTGGAGCGGGGGGGGGGGGGGGGGGGGGGGGGGGGGGGGTTAGCAGTACAAGTGTACATTGAATTCTGAAAGTTGCAAAGTGGAAAGTTGACACTCCACAATTACTGCAAATGATTAATGATGATGATCCTGATCACTGAATGCAATTTTTTGAAACCTACCAGCAATTGGTAACTGATGATAAACAATTTGTGATGAAGGTAGTGTGGAGTGATGTGGCACAATTTAAACTTAAGGGAACCATGAATCGGCATAACAGTGTGGACTGGGCACCAGAAAATCTGCATGTTTAAGTGGATGAAGCAGTCAATCTACTAGGGGTTCATGTGCGGTGTGTACTATCATCTAGGATCTTTGTAGGACCCTTTTTCTTTGATGCTACTGTCACTGGTGAAGTGTACCTGGAAATGTTATGCACATCAGTTTTGCCAGATATACCTGCACTTTATAGAGCTGATGAAGAGGTCTTCTACCAACAGAATGGTGCACCACCTAGCCGCATGAGCTTTCCTGGATGACAATTTTCCGGGGCATTGTATTGGATGAAGAGGCCCATGAAGTTCCCTCCACGGTCGTCAGATCTAACATCTATGGACTTTTACTTGTGGGGAAGTGTGAAAGATAACGTCTATCAAAGGAAGCCACACATGCTGGAGGTACTTTGCCAGGAGATTACAGCAACATGTGCAGCGATCTCCACTGCAACATTGACTGATGTAGTTGCGGCGACTGCTCGTCATTCTGTTATGTGCATAGCCGCCAACGGTGAACATTTTGAACATGTACAGTAACCATGGTTCCTTAAAGTGTGTATACATTTTTCTGGCCAACTCTGTATTTAAAGATGTAATTAGTTGTTGTTGTTGTTGTTGTGGTCTTCAGTCCTGAGACTGGTTTGGTGCAGCTCTCCATGTAATTAGTAATGTATTCTTATTCAGCACAAAATATTGTTTAGTATAGAAAAGCAGGATCTTATAAACTAAGAGCACCTTTCATGAATGTTATCCAGTTAACGTTCTGGCATGCATGTAGGTTGTGGAAACTGAGACCCCTGTCAATGAGAAGCTGAAGAACTGGAACAAAAAGAAATATCAAGCTGAAACTTTGTACATGTTCATCCAAGACATCATTGAACCTACTCCAAAAAAGCCATTGGATTCAGAAATGGTCAAGTGAGGACCATCTTTAAATCTGATACATTTGAAATGGAATGACCCTAGTTCTTGATTAATGTCCTGTCACAGGATCCAACACCATCTCTTCAAATTCTACTCTGTAAACAAATCTTTGTTGAGAACATTTGCCGACTGTCTGTGGCATGAATAATCCAATTTCTTGTAATTTTCTGTCTGTGATGATAATTTTTTTCCAGTTGACAAGATATGTACTATGAATCTTTTCTCGCTACATTTGTATGTCTTTCTGGGCACTGCATGCTGCAACATCATACATTAAATGCAGTCTTTAGTTTGTTGTAATGAGAAATGTTATACCTTTTACAATCAGTCAACTCCTCTGTGAAGAGAGTGTAGGCAATAGTGTATTATTTTTCAAGATAGTGTTACGGTTGCCAGTTTGAAGGCAGTTGCTTTACTACTAAGCATAAGCAGTTTACACACATTTACTTCAAAAATGTTGTACATTCAAGACCTTATACTACCTGATATACACACTTCCAACTATTTGTTTCTTTTCTCAAAATACTCATTTTAGTGTCCTTTACTGTTGGTATTATTTTGACCCGAAGGGATTGTGACATCCTGTATTAAAGAACCACATATTATACCAAATACATGACAAAATAGTAAAACCAAAGAAATGTCATTGGTGCCATCATGTATATGTGAAACATCGTCATCTTTCTTGTGTGTAGAACTAATATAAAGTTCTCGGGTTTCCAGATGCGACAGTTCGATGAGTGTTGTTACCATCGTCTTATGGTAAAATGTTGAAATGTCATCCTGCTTGATCTTATACAGGTACTGCAGCGAGTTGAGTTGTCCTTGCCCTTGACCCAGCACAGATTGGAGCAGATGAGGGAGTGTACTTGAATCCCAGCATGTTCAGTCAGATACCAACTAGCACATTGTACAGATATCTCTCAGCTCTGAGAGCTCACAGTGTGTTATGGCCAGTAACAGGTCCAAAGCAGAACTTTGTTAATAGCCACCATCTCTGTTTGTGAGGCCGTTATTAGCCCTAAATTTGATGGATTCCTTTATCATGCTGTCCCAAACTACATTGCATTACAAAGCACTCTTGCTCATTCAGAATACAACATGCAGCTTTCTTCCAAACTGTGCTCAGTGACTGCTAATTTGTCTCTCTGCCCCAGAGCTGATGTGCTCCAGGCAGTACTGCTGAATACAACATTGTGTCTGCTCCGTGTAACATGGCCTACGCTCACACTGAATGCTTTAGATGTCATATGTGCAACTCCCCAGATGAAGAAGATGGTGATTATCTTTGAAAACTTGAGTTTTAACTCTTGTTTGTCCTGCTCTGGAAACCTAGAAGATTGTATTAGTATATCCCAGTTGTTCTGGAACACATTTCACACACATATATATAACTAGTACTGATAATAACAAACAGCTGGTACATAAAGGGCAGGCTCTATTAAAGGGATCTAGTAGGCTACAAAGCGTGGTGGTACTTTTGGAGTGGTATTCTAAGTGAATTTCTAATCAATCATGGGCTGGTTTGAAAATTGTTTTTCCTTGTTTCTTTCTGTTCTGACATACTTTACATCCATTAGGACCTCTTCACTATTGATCTATACATTGAACAGTGTATCTAAGGCAATCTAATCTAGTGAAGTGAAGAACAAGCATATTTTTTTGAATGGGTTTGTACCAGCTGGAAATGAATGTGTCAGCTCGCGACATTTGCCTACTTTATTTCTTCACTGATGGTCCTCAGTGTTGATGTACTGTGTTGTGATACTGGCTGAAAAATGGGCAGTGGAATTTCAACACTGACTACTGTAAATAATGTAGCCGACAGGTGCACAGTTGTGTTCCCAGTTCTTTACTTTCACTGTTCACAACCCCACAATATACACAGTTAATATGGCCAGTGCGCTATTGTTTAACTTTCGATAAGCCTCGTTAATAGTTCTCAGGCAAACATCAGCATACTGCTACCATAGTTTACTGTCGAACATCTATTAGCAGTAGAAATTTGATCACACAGTTATTGTAGAATAATATGCTACATATTGAATAAACACTGTCATTGTTTTAACACATGACCTATTACACATATTTCACAGTTAATAATACCTCTTGTTTAGCACACTTTGGTAGCTTACCAGTAGCACCAATAATTCTTATTCCAGAAACATGCATCACCACTATACCCTCTGTGTTCTTAATAGCTTCAAAAAATGCCTGTGAGATGCCATTCAAATCGCTACCATTGTCCAGTAAACACTTACCATCACTTGCTTTTGTTACAGGGTGCCACACTTCCTTTTTACTTACCATTTGATCTTCTTCATACAACAAATCCTCATTAATCCTTTGCCTGGAAAGACTATAATCCAGATTACCAAATTAATTACCAGACACAGTCAAATGACAAATAGCATGGTTCTCTTCCTCATTACCACTCTCAAACTCCAACTCTTCATTACACCTAACATTATCTTCCTTTATTGTTTCTTTATGTAACACATTGTCATCATTATCAATTATAAATTTAAATACCTCATCCTCGTCACTACTGAATTCGTCACTGCTATCATCATTACAGCTACTGTCAGAATCAGACCCACTGTCACTTTGATTGTCATCAAATACTTGGCTTATTAGTTGATTATTGTTTCCAGTATTAGACCATAAAGCAATACACCTGAATTCCTTATGTTCTCTTAAAAATTTACCATCTGTCTGGACACTTTGGACATCCTGGGCAATAGCAACACACTGTGTTTCATCACTTGATTTTATTATAGTACATTCCTCCTCTACTTTTATGGGATAAACATTGCTACCCACGCCATCATTCAACATCTCACCAGAATTAGAAATTACACTCATCTTACTACTATCATTTACATTACCCTTACCTGTGATTACAGCACATTTATATACACATGGTTCTTCATCTCTACCTGCTCTAGTGCGAGCCAAAACTGGAGCATTATCTAGTTTAAATGGTTTGATCCAGAATTAAAATAATTTGCTCCATTTCTTTTACTTGAATATCTCCTATTATTTCTGTGTCCATTCTGGCTATCTTCCACCCAACCATTCCTTGAATTTCTACTGTATTTAGTCCTGTTCATCCTATTTACCTGAAATTCTCTCCCTAATTGATTATTGTCATCAAAATTCCTCCTACGATCTTCCACTGAGGGCTTCACCCTCTCCACTTTATCAATATGACTCAGATATCACTAATATTACCTGTAGGGGCAGGTACGAGCAATTCTCTAACTTTCTGAGGCAACTTAGTTTCTAAACCCACTAGCTAGCTCTTTGTCCAAATATTTCAGTTTTTTATCCAAAGCTGACAGAATCCTTTCATAGTACCCTTCCTAGATGCAAATCTCTCTCCTCCACAAAATTCACTCAAAATTCTCTGCTGCTTCTCTTTGGACCAATATTCATCTAGAATTGGTTTTTCAAAGCTGTGCCATGAAGGCATGATCTGTATCGCTTCATAGGCTCAGATGTTATTGAATTTAGCATCTGTTAAAATTCAGGAGTAAGTAAAAAACCCATAATTTTTTTGTTTTCTCCAAAAAAAAATTCCTGCCCCGAGATACAGACCTCCGAAGATGAGACTGCGAACACCATTTTGAAGATGCAAATTTAGGAAAAATTTTTAAAACGCTTTATCTCTGTAACTGTTCTAGATATTTTAGGAGTTTTTTTTTATTTAAAATATAATTGCTTTATGATTACAATGATATCCTCCATTTGGACATATCTGTCAAAGTTCTTTTACTGTTGCCTTTTGAATTTTATTTTTTTTAATAATTTTGGGATTTTTTTTTTTCAAAAATGGTAATCCAGGAAAGTTAGATTTTTTGGTTGATCAGTACTATGTAGTACTCTCTGTAAAGGATAGCTTCCACTTTTAAGTTGGACAGGTTTTATTTTAAAAAATCTTTTTTTTTTTCAACTTTCATGGGTAATATATGACTCCACTGAAGTTGTTTCTTACTAATTTCTTTGTTACAATGTTTATTTCTATTGTCTTTGTTGCAGTTATTTTTTATCACTTTCTTTTTTGCATTTATTTCTTTTCACTTTCATTGCTGAAGATATTTCTTACACTTGGTGGTAGTTTCTTGTCAGTTTCTTTGTTGTGGGTGTTCATTGCAGGTTTCTGTATTGTAGTTGTTCAGTGCTAATTTGTTTACTGAAGAGGCTTCTAAGAAATCTGAGGCCATCCATTGCATTCTGTGTTTTCATGAGGAATTTGCCAGTCGACACAGTTGCAGCGTGTTTTTTGAAATTGACTGTTTGAAATGTCTTCTGACTGGGGCCACAGGAGAGTGAAGTGTGCTGACTATTTGGATATTCATAAAAGAGTTAAATATAAGACAAACAGAAAAAGTAGACTTTGTTCAGGTTGGGAATAAGTGTTCTCATTTGAAGACTCTGTTTCAAAGTAAAGATGTTTCCAGCGATGACTTTTTGTGTTATAAATGTTTTGACAGAATAACAACAATGATAGTATCAGAACAATGTGAAGCCTCCCATGGTGCAGATGATGCAAATTTTGCATCAGTAAAGGAGAAATTAAATACCCTGAATCAGTCAACTACAGAGGTAGATGTTTGTCCTGTTAAGAAACCGTGGTCAGTGAAGTCGAATCAGCAGCTCTATGCTTCAACAAAGTGCAGAAAAATTACTAAAGCTATGGATGAATACACTACAGCAAAACTGACCATACTCTCGAAAGTAGAAATTCAGAAGAAAATGAATCAAAGCCCTCTTGCACCTCTAGCCAGGAATTTTTCACAAATATCAATTCAGCTGTTGTATACTGTGCATCCTACAGTGAAAAGGCGCAAGTTTTAACTATTATTCCAGAGACATTTTTAAAGAAAACAAATTTGAACCACTTTCCATCAGTATCAAAGTACATGGTAGACAAATGAAGAAATGTGAAGTCTGTAAAAGGAATCTTAAGAAGACCAGATCCCTATTATTGTCATCCTGTAGAAGCAGCTCAGGTTCGTATAGCGCAGTCATTTTATCTGGAAGATAAATGGGACTCTTCTTGTCAGAGTGCCAACAAAAAAGACACTATAACACTAACAGGTGAAGGTCAAAAAGTTGTGAAAGTGTAGTGGTACATGACTTATAGTATTAAAGAAGCTTTTGCAATTTATAAGATCAACAATACAACTTCACATATCGGAAGATCAAAATTTTATGCACTATGACTTAAGTGGGTAGTTCCAACCCACCTAGAGATGTCTATTTATGTGTGTACGGCATGAATTTTGAACTTTGTGTGGTAACTTTGAAGAACTTACTGGAGCACATGACATATGACGCCTCTGTTAGGAGTGTGAACTCATTAGTAGTCTGTAACATAAAACAAGGGTACCATTGGTGTAATGACCAGATTTCAATTTTTACAGGAGGGACATATTTTCAAAACAAGACCACAAGTGTTGCAGCTATAAGTGATGACACAGGACATGAATCAGCACATGCTTTGCTAGCAGTGCAGAAAATTCTTCAACTGCAAACAGGGGCAGACAAGATCGTTATTATTTCTGATGGTACTCCTAATCATTTTAAAAATTGTTACCAGCTATTTGAATTGAGTAAGTCACTATTGCCAACTGATTGGGTACACAGTGCTACTGGTCATGGGAAGGGGCCTTGTGATGTTGTAGGAGGCCTGACGAAGCACCATGCTCCAAAACATAATCTTTACATTCCAAACATAGCTGCGATACAGAATGCTTAGGATTTTATGAGAGTTGTGAAATCTTACACATCCGCAGCCCTCATTCTTTTGTCCAAAGAGGAAATCGAAGAATTCTGTGAGCAGAAAAAAGAAGAATGGTCCAAAAAAATTACTCCTGTGAAAGAAATTCAGAAGAGACATTTTTGAACTCACTTTAAAGAGCAAGAAAGAAGACATTTCATTCATTCAGCCAACACCTCAGAAACAGTAGGATAATATTCAAGTTCACAACCTGAGAAGGGGGATGTTTGTGGCATGTGTGTGTGATTGGGATTGCAGAGATTTATAGACACTAGTTATGAGTTAAATGAAATTGTAGTGAAATTTATGCTACCACATGGACCAGTTGCTGGATGTAAGTGTCCAGCTGAAGGACAGCAACAATGCCATCAGTGCTCACCTTCTGTTCACAATGTTCTCAAGTGCTCCAGTTCCTATTGGTTCAACAGGAAGGCATCACTCTATATTAAAGGAAGATACTGAAGCACTGGAACACATTTTTAGTTCATTAACTGGCTAATTTCGGTACAAAACAGAGTACACATAAGTTATATAAATTGAAACTTTTTAGTCTTTGGACCTTTCACATACGTTTTGGAATCATTTAAAATGCTTCAAAAATGTGTCTCTTACTCATCTTTCAAACTACTAAAATTTTGTTAAATAAGGGTAGTTTTTGATTTTTATGAGTCTGTTATGTGATAATGTGATAATAAAACATGCTTTATGTATGGCAAAAATTTCAATTGTTTGTGAAACCTGTTCAACTGAAAAGTGGAGGCTCCCCTTTTCAGGGAATGTAAAATAATATGGTACTAATCAACAGAAAAAAAATCAAAATTTTACAGATTGGAATTTCTGAAAAAAAAATTCCATAAATTAAATAAAAAAGTTCAGAATGCTATAGTAAAATAACTTTGTCAGATAAGTCCAAATGGAGGATTTCTTTGTAATCATAAAGCAATTAGCTTTCAATTAAAAAAATCAATAAAATATCTAGAGATTTTATCAAAAAGTCACATCTTCAAAATGGTATGCACAGTGTCATTTTTGGAGGGCTGTATCTTGGAGCAGAAATATAAACTAAATTCAATAACATCTGAGACTATGAAGGTAACATTTTTTCCTACCCTGCCTGTATTGTTATGGACTATGCCTGAAGTACGACTATCAGCTACCTGAGCTGCCCACCCATGAGCTACCCCTTTTAAAAAATCTTTCACAAATGACATTTTCTCCTTGTGATTGCATGTTTCAAGCAAATTATTAAATTTTCTAATGAGATCCTATGGATGCACTTGAACATATGGTTCAAAACTATTAAATTTGTTACAACTAACAAATGAAGTTCTGTTTGGGACACTACATATTCTATACTTTAGATTTTGTATTTCTTCCATCTTTTTTTCCATATCAGCCAATTTGGAATCTACATTATTATTTACTTTTACCAGTTTTTCCTCTACCTCTACTGCACACTTGGTTTCCACTTCTGTTTCTAAATCATTTTTAATCTGATTGATTTGGTTCAAGTTTAACCCTGTTTTCAGCACAAAATTTCCTGGCTGCTTTGATTTCATCTTTAAGCTGTTTTTTGGAAACCTGCACCCTCATACTATAGTCATCACAAAGCTTCTTTCTGTCTTCTACACATTTACTACTCATTAATGTTAATTTATCATTAGTGTTATGTGCTACTTTCTTTATCTTTTCATCACAATCGTTAGCTACTGCCTCAACCTTCTTATTTAATTCTGAAAGATTAGAGTTGACTACCTTAATCTCCTTTTTAATTTATTTCTCCAATTCATCCTTGAAGCTAACCATGTCAGTTCTAATGCTATGAGTTTTCTTTTCCACCTTAATAATGTCTTCTTTCGTACACATACTACTCATAATTTCTTTTAACATTCATTCCAATTTTTCATCTGCCCTAACCTGTTGCCCTCGCTGACTTTCACTACTCCCCCTTAACCTTAATTATTTCATCCACTTCAGTACTGTTTTCATCCATTTCACTTCCATCATCATACAGTGTACATGACGCTTTTATCGTTTCATCTACAATAGGGCTTTCGTCCCCATCATTCAAAGTTACGTGCATGTCATTTACAGAACCAGTTCCCCATTGTCTCTTCTCTCTCATCACACTGTCTTGTTCGTTAAGGCCACTCATTATGCATAATTTAATATAAAATTACTTTTTTATGAAATTACCTTATTCTTACTCACTCGTCTTCTGCGGCTGCTGCTGCTGCAGTTGCAGCAGAAGTAATCATCATCTCGATTCATCGTCTGCACAGCTGCGTCTATGTGCATGCTGATTTGCTGCTCCTGTACTCAATGGCTGCTTCCATAGAACCCACTAGCTGATTGGCTGCTCTCATACTGTGGCCATGAAACCCATTCGCTGATTTGCTGTTGCACTTCCTTTGTTATAATCACTGTATTGTAAACTGTTCTTGAGATAGTGTTCATAGTTCATGAGCCCTAGTTTATTGTGCCCAATTACAATAATCATCACCCAGAAGGGAACCATACATGATGTTCACCTGCTTTATTTGTTTGTTGATGGTCATTGGTGTCAACATATTGTGTTGTGTTACTGACTGAAAAGTGGGGAGTGGAATTTCAACACTGACTACTGTAAATAATGTAGCCAACAGGTGCACAGTTGCATTCCTAGTTCTTTACTTTCACTGTTCACGACCTGCCAATAAACACAGTTAATATGGCCAGTGCACTATTGTTTAACTTTCGATGAACCTCATTAATAGTATTCAGGCAAACATCAGCATACTGCTACCGTAGTTTACTGTTGAACACCTATGAGCAGTAAAAACCTGATCACACGGTTATTGCAGAATAATATGCTACATATTGAATAAACACTGTCATTGTTTTAACACATGACCTATTACACGTATTTCACAGTTACGTTGATGCATTGTTGTTGACCTAACCAGCACAGGTTTCTCGTCTGAAAATCGCCCGTGGACTGATTGTCTCGGGACCAAAAATTGGCTCTTTATACATCATCTCAGTAATAGGCACTGAAACTACACATTGTTCAGTGTTTAAGTTGCAGAAGTTACAATTAAAACATAAATCATTAAATTAACTGAATACATTGAAAAATTTGTTCTTTTTAACAGTTTGTTCTACACAGGGGTTAAGCCGAATTATTTGTTTAAATGATGAAATTAACAGATATAGATATAGAAACAATACTTTTTACAAACCTATTAATTACTTTGGAATTAATGAAGGGCTGGATTTGTTAATATATTTTCAAATAGAGCCAAATAAATACTTCAAGAATCCTAGTGATTCTTTTTCCAAATGTGTATAATTAGTACAGAATTTATATTTGTTTGTAAGTCAGCAATAGAATCTAAGCCACAAAACAATTACTGATTTCATCCTATAACAAAAGATATTAACAATAAATTGTCAAAATAAATTAGAAAATCAATTACATACATAAAAGAGAGCACAAATTTAGATCTGGTGCTATATTCTTTAAAACTGAGGGCCAACCTTTCTCTTTTATGAAATTTTTAGGTTATACTTACATATTTTGATGGTAATTAGTCAAAAATTAAAAAAAAAATGAATTTAAGGAGGCAGACAACAAAACAAGAGGAAGTAAGAAGATCCCAGCTTGCTTTGTCATAAGCTTACATTTTGACAGTGTAAGAAGACTACTGCATCTCACAGGATGATTAAATAAATTTCAGACATTGTTTGTAATACCTTAAAGCTGTTTGTATACTTTTCATTTGATACACAGCAATTAATGTTCCTTTGAATACTCCTCATTGAAGCATTGAGCCTAGATTGAAATGCTTATTTCTTACATGTGTATATGCTGAAGCTTATGTATGATTTATATCCTCAACAGATAGTTTGTTCAAATATTTACACTATGTGATCAAATCACATGTTGAAAGCTGCATTCTTCCCTTAGGTGAGAATGGTCTCTTCTACATTTCACAATGATCTTGGTACTTCCTTAAGCAGGAAAGTGTATGAAATTGGTCCATAATTTGAAGAGTCACCCTTATGGTGGTTTTGAAGGTACTGAAGGTTCATTGGATAAACAAGTCAGTCACCTTTGTTCTAATAGCTTACAATACTTCCTGAAGTCTTGCTCAGTGCACACAAAATAACCTAGACCATAGCTGCTGTGCAGATGGCGTGGTTGGGGAGGACAACAATAGTTATGGAGACTTTGTTGTGGACAACCACAGCATGTTGGGGGAGGTGCAGATCAACAGCTGAAGCATCTGCACAAATGTATTTCTTCCATAGCTTGTCAGCTACAACTACTAAGCCTGTGAATGATAATATCAACTGGTTATGCAAGTATGACCAATGGTTTGACAAATGTAGATGTTAAGATTAAGTACTGTCTCACTAGAATACTGAAGAAGAACAAACCACATAAACAGAAGATCATTCAAAGTGAAACCAGGTGGACTGTGTGCCACCAGAAGGAAATCTCCTAAAACAAAAAATATGTCATAATGGCCAACACCACTTAATATGGTACTGTCAGTGTAAAATAAAGAAAATGTCACACATGGGGATTGTGTGTCATCCCCCTGATAACCATTTCAGTAGGCATTACCTAAAAATATAACGTTCATTTTCTTCTTCTTCTGGTTTTTCCGAAGTAGTGAAGCCTGAGGAAGTACTTTCAGTTATTATATGAGCATGGTGTCTATTGTTTTGGACATTTCTGGAAGAACACACACCACACTGAATCCGCAGCTATGACAGCAATTGTAGTTGGAGGGAGAGGAAGGCAGAGAAAGGGAAGGGACTAATGATATTAGCTGCATCGAGACTTTACACAGAGTCAGCAGCGATGAGTGAAAATACGTGCTGTAGAGGGACTCAAACCCATGATCTTCTGGTTACTAGGCAGTACATTAACCGCAATGCCACCTGGAGACAGTGTTTATTTCAAAAACGCAGACTATCTCATCGTGCTCCCCAGCAGACTCTCACAGCCACCCAGTGGCACCTGTCAGCAGTCCCTGTCCATGTCGTACTTTCTCGCTGATTTTATATTCACACTGGAGGTTGAATGTAAGTGTACATCCACACTGAATGCAGGGAATTAATTACCTATTGAGGTGAATCAATAGTACGAATGCATGGTAAAACTTGCTCACAATTAACTCACCATGTAAAAAGGAATTGGTCAAATCTAGAAATAGAACTATTCACACAAATTTAATTCAGCATAACTAAAACAAACTTTTCTTCATATCATTGTCAACTCTCTGCCAGGACAAGAACTTTTTTTCCTTTCCTTCATTATGGGATACTTAACCAACCACAGTTTGTATTTCAAGATGGCTTTCATACTGAGGTAGTTTTCAGTCAGCAGTTGGTTCCCACTCCTTGTTGCACATATCCTGCAGACGCGTGCTGTTTCATTTAGTTTCAACACAATAGACAACTAAATTTTTACCCAGTGAACTCGGTTGTGTAACAGTCCATCCCACAGAAATCAGCTGAAGACAGCAACATTCTCTGTTGCCAAAATAACTGGTGATCTGAGGCATCTCAACACCTTGGAAGATTACTAACATTATCAGACATATTGGGTTTTTAAAATGTTGTCTATATCTTGCTTACGTCTTTCATTCTTGCAGTCTGTAAATATGATACTGAATACTTTTTCTGTAATACTGTATTGTATAACTTGGGCAAGCCCAGATAAACCTATTGTTTACATTTGACTGCACAAAAATTAGTTGTCCTCTAAGAATTCTAAGTCTGGCTGTCTACACAATTTGGCAACACTATAGTATGTGTATGTGCCTGGAGGAAATGTTGTCTTCCACTCGAGCTGTTACAGTGTTGTGTCTGGTAGTAAATGTCGCGCAATGTAGATGCATAGTTGAGCGTTTAAGTCCTCTCATTCTTTTATTTTTTAACCACATTTCGGCTGTGTACTTAATGTATCAGTCTGATAGAAACTCAGGGATAATTTGCTTCACTTTCTAATCTTCTGTGCAAGAGCTCATGGCTGCATCAAGATCAGAATAGATTATAGTCGAGAGTTTTCTTTCCATAGAGCAGCAACCAGCCATCTGCCACTGGTCTTTTGATGCCAGCCACCATCTGACCAGTTGAGCTCATTGCGACGTATTTTTGGCACCTTGCTGCTCTCGCATTTAAATTGTTTCTTTGTGTAGTTTGATTCTCCGCATGAAATAACTTTGATAAATGGGATGGACACCATGCAGTTACATATGTGTAGGTTATTGTGAATATATTTATCAGTTGCCATTTTCTTATTTGAACTTCCAGTATTTGATGTGTAGTTTTGAACTGGATTGTGTGTAGTTGAATCTTATGAATATTGTTTTAAGTGTTATGAAATAGATGCAAGAGGAAAGGGTCTAACACTTCAGACATATTTTTCATTTTGGGGTTAACTGACAGGTGAATGAGCCTCCATATTTGCCATGTCTTTTATAACAGCATCTTCTCAATGTTGATAGCTGTGGCATAAGGAAGCTCTATGAGTGAACTGATGACACTGAAACCAAAATGCGGTAATAGACACCAGTTTGATTTTTGTTGCTGTTAATTGTGGCATGTCGTACTTCTGCTATTGACTTCTTAACTTTGGCAGTTGAATGCAAATGTTGCACGAAAGTTAAATGGTAATAGTTCATCACATATGTCAATTATTGAAACTTCACGAATGTGGAAATTCATTCATGACAGAATGAAAGAAACAAGAAAATGCTTTTCTGATGTGGTTTTCCTAATATCGTTCCACACTTCACACAAATGCTTCAAGGTGCATTCACCCCTCTGTTAAACCCACAGCAAACAGTACGTCACATATATTAGATATCTTCCTCGTGCTACTTAGTTTATAATGCATAAACAATGTTAAAAAGATCAAATTATGAAAAATCCAAATCATAACTGCAAGTCAAATACTAGAATTTTAAATTAGAAAATGACAGTTGATAAATACACTCATACCTTTTGTGTAGCTCCATGTTCACTTGGTTTACTAAAGTTATTTACTGCAGAAAATCCAACTATGCTAATAAATAATTTCATGCTTATCAGTGTGAGAGCATAAATGTACTCCAAATGCAGATGCACCACATTCATCAGTTCGGACTACAACCATTGTCAGATGCCTGGTGGTGAGCAGCTGGGTTGCAGTGGTTATGTAGGGTGAGGAAATGTTTAAGCATAAACTGTTGTGATCTTGATGCAGCCAAAGGCTCTTTTGTTATTACTGTGTGGTTAGAAAGTGAAGCAGATTACCTTTGAGGTTTCATCAGGTTCACACTTTTAGCAGGCAGTCAAACTGCAGTTAAAAAATAAAGGAATGAATAGACTGGAGCGTACAACTTTGCATCTACATTGCATGACATTTACCACTAGACCACAAGTGGTACAACACTCTAACAACTCAAGTGAAAGACAATGTCTACATCTTACAGTGTCTGCATCCTGTGTTGTCAAATCATGCATATGACAAGGCTTAGAATTCTGAGGGGTGGGGAACTTTCTGTGCTGTCAAGTGTATGTGTTCAGTTGTTTCATTTAATGTGGTCTGGTAGTTGCTTCACATACTCATTTGATATAACTTTTTGTTAATGGTAACTACATTACCTGAGAGCTTGTATAGTTACAAATATTATTGATTGATCAATGGAAGGTCCAGGATGTAAGAACAATAATATAGAGGATAGATTTCTACTCGTAACGTAGAAGAGTCATCGAGTTGTGGGCCGGCACAATGAAAAGGACGCTGGAAGTATGCACAATCTCCGACAAAGTCCTTCCTCAGAAGTAGAACTCTCTCTCTCTCTCTCTCTCTCTCTCTCTCTCTCTCTCTCTCTCTCTCTCTCTCTCTCTCTCACACACACACACACACACACACACACACACACACACACACACACACACACACACACACACACACACACACACACACACACACACACGGCTACTGTCTGTGGCTATTAAGGCCAGACTGTGACTGTGTTTGACATGAGCAACAACTGCTGAAGTGAGTGACAGGTAAAAGGAGGCAGCACAGGTTGAGGAGTGGGAGGGATAGTAGGGTAGGGGTTGGGGAAGAAGTGAACCAACTGTGAGCTACTACCTGTATTCTGTAATGGTCTAACTTCTGTATCAATATTTTGTGATGAACACAACTGAACACCTTAGTTGATTAAAAAAAGATGGCTAGTGCTCGAAACCATTTGTTTAATCCATCCAGTACCTCACACCTCACAGAGAAAAGAGAATATAGCATTTTCAGTTGTTAAACCACTTCTAAAACTGATCTGGACATTTGATAGCAAATTATGTGAAATAAAATGATCAATTATCCTTACATACACAGCCTTTTCAGTAACTTAAGCAAACACTGTTGGCATAGAAATAGGTCTAAAATTGGTCACATTATCCCTTTCTCCCCTTTTACAAAGTAGCTTTTTCACGCAAACAGATAGCTTGTTAGTGGTCGTGCCCACATAGAATGTGCCACAGATGTTACCGCTTATTTGGTAGATTGTATGGTTGTTTTTACAGGTGGCGCTGTCTTTGATCAAATAGGGAATGCCAGTGATAGGACTGGAGTAGATATGGCTTCTGGGTCTGTTGCAGGGATATAAGCCTTGAGGCAAGGGGCTAGGAGCAAGAGAGGATTAGTGATGGATAAGAGTATTGTCTAGGACTGGTGGGCAACAAGATATCATTATGGGAGGGTTGGGGAAGACAGTAGTGAGGATATTTTAGGACAGGTTGGGAGACAGTCAAAACTGAAATGACAAATATCCTCCCCATCCCTCCCACAGTGATATTCCACCACCCACCCAACATATGAAATATACTTGTCCATCCCTAGCCTGCCACAGTTCCCAACTCCTTGGTACATGCCTCATATCTATGCAATAGACTCAGATGCAAGACCTGTCCCATACATCCTTCTGTTACCACCTACTACAATCATATCACTGGCCTCTCTTACCCCATCCAAGGCAGGACCACCTGTGTAAGCAGCTGTGAGATCTACAAACTTAGTTACAACCACTGTGCCGCATTCTACATGGGCATGACTACTAACAGGCTAACAAGCAGAGAAATCTTTCTACAATATATCCATTGTTCATAAATCCCCCCTCGCCTCCACCTTCCATTCTTCCACCTGCCTACCCCCTTCCCAGCTCCCACTGCAATACTTATCTTGCCAATGCACCTAGAAGTTCTTTCCCTCTTCTGTACCCTCCCTTTCCTCCTCCCCATTTCCACACTCTTCCAGCACAGTCTCTTGATGCTGCTCCTAGCAACCCACTTGGATAGTCTCACAGGCAGCACCAGCACCACCCCACCCGTAACCTGATACTCCACCCTCTCCCTTCCACAACCTACGTCTTCATACACCGCCCCATCCGAGCAGATTGCTGTTTCATCAGACGCAGATGCAGTCACAGTCGCAGTTGAACTCTAGTGCTCTGAGGCAGTGGTCATGTGTGTGCGAGCTATGCTAGGGTGAATGTGTGTGTGTGTGTGTGTGTTTTAATGCAGAAGGACTTTGTCTGGAAGCTTTAATATTTTAGCAGGCTTCTCATTTTGCCTCTCTGTGGCTCAACACAGCCCCTATGTAATGAATAGCAATATATTCTTCCCATATTAATGTTATTCATTGTTTGTAAAAAATGTAACTCAATGCTGCCTCTATATGATGAATAGCAATATAGCCTTCCCATGTTATTCATTGTTCATGTAAAATGTAACTAAGTCTGACACATTATCCTGAAGCATTTGGAAGTTACATCTTCGGCCTTAGATGTTATTTTCTTCCATTTTATCAAGCAGTTTCCTGCCTCTTGACCCACTCCCGAATCTTGTAAGATGGCACCAAGACAAAGTTTACCCCATTGCTTTTGTGGTTGCAATTGTGGTGTTTTTAGTAAAAAGAGGCACACAGTTTCTGTAGGAGCTGATGTTCCACATACCAAATTGTTTGATCACAAATACCAGATTATTTTATCACTACTTTCAAAAACCATCCTATGCTGATTGCCACAAGGAAAATCGCTTTTATTGAGATAGCGCGTTGTTAATGGTTTCCAAAACAGGGCAGCTGCTAGAATAGTAATTTTGTTGCTTTATGTGGCTATTCATACATCAATGTGTGTGCCATTGTGATTGATTTAGACTAAGTTTGCTTAAAAGGCAAACAATTTGCTATAAAAGAGACTTACTTATTTTGCAGTTTAATTGTAGCTATGTTTTTTTTTGACACATTCCCCACAGTTGTAGCAGAAAGCCTTCATGCTTCATACTATCACCTGCTCAGCAGTTTCGTAACTGGTGGGAACTTGGAAGAACACCATCTGTTTTTTATGAAGCTCTCAGTCCTATGCAGGCTACAGTCAATATCTGAGGGATGTCATAGTTAAAAAAAGAGTTCTGTAAATAGCATGTTTATGTAGCCACCCTGAGTGTACAAGATGAAAGTAAAGGAGTGTGTTAGTAAATAGACCATTTTTTGTTTGAATGTTTTAAGAAGAAGAAATAACTTTTTTTTTTTCAATTTGTTGTATTCCGGTAAGAAAATTCATTTATACAAAATATTGTGTGTTAGTGAAAAAGTGTGTGGGGGGGGGGGAGGGGGGGGGGGGAGTGCTAGTGAACAAGTGTGTGTGTGTGGGGGGGGGGGGGGGGGGAGTACTGCACTGAAAACATTGTAAAATAATGCTCCAATATTGTTTATTCATATGTGTTATCTACAGTGCTATTTCAAAAACATTTTCCCACGCAAGTGGCATAACATTTAGCACCCCCTCCCCTCCTCACCTTGTATCACCCCTGTTCCTTTCACTCCTTGCCTCGTACATTACTTACCATAGCTTGGTAAGACCTTTAAAAATAAATCTAAATCTATTGAGCATAGAAACTGATTATTTTTGCTACTTATATGAGACACCTTGTTTACAAATTTTGCATGACCAGCACCAACAGTGCTGCAAATGGTCACTTGAGTCACTTTGGCCTTAAACCAACTCTGATTATCTCAGTACAATTATTCCATCCATTTAGTGCAGCAAAGAAAAGAGACCTGGTTGTGCAACTAATTGCACGAGTAAGAAATGATCACTGTATAAATAAAACTTAGATCAATGATATACTTTATGCAATAATTAAGACTTATCTTTCCTCTATTTCCAGAAAGTGATGACCTTCGAAAGATGGTGGTGTGTTTTAACAGATGAACTTGATCTCTGCATTCAGAGATCTGTGGAGAACAAGTAAGCATGTTTGAAATTTCACTTGTTTCTGACATGTTGCTTACAATGACTGCCTTTTGTCACGTTCAAAATGTAGATTACATTGATATTTAACTGATTTCATATTTCTCTTTTTTGTGATTAAGTAGTATATGACTTGTCATCAGGTCCTTTGAAGCTGAAAGCTCACCTTTGAACATATAGGCCGCCCGCTGTGGCCGAGCGGTTCTAAGCGCTTCAGTCCGGAACCACGCAGCTGCTATGGTCGCAGGTTCGAATCCTGCCTCAGGCGTGGATGTGTGTGATGTCCTTAGGTTAGTTAGGCTTAAGTAGTTCTAATTGTAGGGGTCTGATGACCTCAGATGTCAAGTCCCATAATGCTTAGAGCCATTTGAACCTTTTTGAACATGCAGTTAGCAATTCATTGTGAAGTAAATTTGCAGATTTGTTCCACAAACTTGAACCATTTAGTTACGTAAAACGCTTCAGTAAGGTCACAAAATATACCAGCAGGATTATTTTGGTTGTTTTTAGTTCTGCTAGGTTTTCATTCATAAGGATATATGGTGGCTGCTACATGTGAAACTCAAAAGTATTTAGCAAATTTTGTTTGAGTTAAGGACTGATTATGAATACGGCTCAAGGTTAATTGTATCATCCTTTCACAAGATTTTACTAATCTGCTAGAAACACTGTCATGGAAAAATATTGCTGCTTTTAGCAACTTGATGGTAATTTTAATTCCCTTTGGTCTTGCATATTTGATATTAACGATGTTTGGTGATGTAAAAAGTATTGAATTATCAATTTCACGGCTGAAATGCCACAATTATTAAAATATTTCTGGCTATTATTCTGTGGTTTTTCCTGATTTCTTTGATGACTTGTGGCATATAAGTTCTTGTATTCCATTTGGAACTAATTAAAGAATGGAAACTCCAGGTAGGAATATCAACAATTCAGGAAAAGGTAGATTGCTACTCACTGTAAAGGAGACACGTTAAGTTGCAGACAGGCATAATTAATATGCAAGTTAATGTGTCTTCTTTATGGTAAGTAGCAATTTGTTTTTTTCTGCAGCATTAATTGTTTGTAGAATGCAAAGGTTACAATATTTACACTGTAACCAAAGGAGTAAGCGACCGTTTTCTTCAAAGTGAAAGTGCTTTGCAAACAAACAACTTCTGTTTCTTTGGGTTCTTCTTGGAACACTCAAACAGCTTATAGTTGTTCAGTTTTCAACACTTGTACCAAAGTCATAATAAAGTTTTAAAATGATGACACTGCCACCATCTGCCTGTGTGTTTTTTCATTATTTCCCAAATTTAGGCTTTTGAGCCTTTACCAAATGCAACTGGCAAAAATATTAGTACATGTTAGCCATTTCGTGCTGCCTGGTTTATCTTTACAGGTCTCAATGAAATATTTTGTTAGTGATATGTTTGTCAGACATGCTTGACATGTACTGATCTCTTTCCCAGTGGCAATTAATAATGGCACGAAAAAAGAAATAATAAAAAAGAACATGTAGGCAAATGGAGATAGCGCTACTGTTAGTGTTACATGTCATTTAGAATGGAAAATGCCAATATACGTCTCTTAGGCTCTGCAAGAGATGAAAATATCCATGTGAATAAAGAGAAAAGTTTTAAATTAAGGGAGAATGATTGAGAGCTGTAGACTGCCGCTAGGCTTTCTGTTTGTGCAGAGCTGCCCGTCTGGTGGAAGTGGATAGTCAGCGCATGTCTCCATCTGCTGTAGTGGGCGTATGTTGTTCTGTGCAGCCACAAGTGGAAAGTGTCATGATGAATGTTCATGGAGAAGACATAAGACTTGAATTAAAAACGTAAAAATGTATCTTTGATATCTTCTCCAGTTGTTCTTGTTCTTCTTGCTGATGATCTTGCTATGGAACAAGTACTTGAGGAGGAGGCAAATATTTAAATAGAGGTCTGCAAGACTGGATAATGTAATATGACCAAGTTGTATTCTTAACAGATGAGAGAATATAAGTTTTAAGTGGAAAGAGGTGTTTGAGGTGCTAGATCAGAATTGACCTCTGTTTCAGTGTATTTCTTAAATTGTCGAAGTAGGGGTCCCCATCAAGGCACAAAGAAGAAGAGAAGCTGGAAGTGAATAGCAGGACCAGCTGTGAATCCTGTAATAAATAATATAGGTGACTGTATATTCAGAGAAGTTTTGTTGTGTGAGCATATATGGAATTCAAGGAGTAAAGAAACTTCTATAGCCCTTGTGTGTGAACCTCCCTGTGTTTCAACATGATACTCACACATCCAGTCTGAGGACAAACTAAGACCCAAACCAAGTTGCATATGTTGACAATATAGGCCAGGAGAAAGGAAATATGGTAGTAGGAGAGTGGAAAATCAAAAAAGAACATCAATTTAAAAAGATTTTCCTTTTATATTCAAGGAGAAGTACAGTTGCCAAGGGCAACTGCCATCAACAATGGAACATCTAGCTGTAGACACATAGTATAAACAGATAAGAAGAATTGGTAAAGAAGTAGGGGAGAACAAATTGCCAAGAATTTGGGAAGTAAAAGAAGGGTGCTAATAAAGGTTAAACAGAAGAGCACAGTTGATCATAGTAACAAAAGTCCATCGCTAAGGATTGTAAATGTGTGACAGAAGAAAAAGTTCTACAATCCTTATACAGTTGGTGTTATGATAAGGAAGGTGATGTGGTGAGTTCCGTGAAGAAGAATGGTGACAGGATGGCAGTCTACAAACATTGTGTCCGCCTCTCGACTCGGTATGCAGCCTACGGCACCACACAGTTTTTGGTTGCCAGCCACGCTACAACAGCAGCCTGTGACAGCTGCTGTATGTGATGTGTCTGCAGCACACCAGCACGCAACTCATCACCGGCACACAGTTCTTATCTTAGGGTGGGCTGTGGTTAATATATTTTAAGGTAAATTTGTTTGTTTTGGTGAATAGAGTAAAGAAATTAAATGTTGATGTTTGCTACACATTAAATGAAGTGACTTTGTGCAGGGAGTACTATAATGGAAAAGTGATATTAAATTTGGTAAATAGAAGATACAGTGTGTCTGTAAAGTCATAGTGCAGTTTTAATTGGTCACAGAAATGTAGTGAAATGAGGTAGAAGTGTGATACGAGATGAAAGTGAAAGACGAACTTTCCAAGTGTGGATACATGTTTGGTGCAGTTCTATGTGGCTTCCATTTGTTGCACCACATACATCTAAATGATATACTCTAGCTCTTACCACACGTGTTTGGGCATCTGGTGTAACAGAGCGAATAGCATCTGCGATTCTGTGATTAATGTTGTTGATACATTCACTATACACACGTTGCTTCACATAACCCCAAAAGTAAAATTCTAATGATATTAGCTCCAGGATCATGGTGGTCATGAATTACAACCACCCCTTCCTATTCATTGTGGGGGAAAATTCTGTATCCAAAAATTTGCGAACATTGTTGATGTAGTGTGGAGGAGCGCCATTATGTTCAAACACGATACCTTCTGGAAATTGTGGCGCTGCCACTGCATTCAATGCAACATGTCAAGGTACTTGTTGACATCATAGTCTGCTCCACGTAGAAAAATTGGCCTAAAACTTACGCATCAGGGCACACCGTGTGTTGACCTTGTGTTCAGCGTAGGCACAAGGATTTTCTGAAGCCCATACTCTGATGAACAGTGATGAATATGACAGACATGGAATGTGCCTCATTGCTGTACACAATTTCCTTCATAAATTGTTCATCATAACCGATCTCATCAAGCATTCTGTAATTAACTTCAATCATTTGGACCTATCAGTCAGTTTGATACTGTGCAACAACCACAATTTGTAACCCTAAAAAGATGATCTCTTTTTTTCAGACGTTATGAACAGATCTTTTTTTTTAGGTCTAATTATCAATGCTAGACACACCAGATTTTTGGTTCTCAATAGTTAGCTAACTTGTACAGCTTCTACGGACTCGGGGCGTAGTGAATGCCTACCAGAACAAACTGCCAGTCTCCTTTAACTGGGTATCCCACCAATTAATTGTTTTTTATAAGTGGTGGCTCTTTGTTGAACATGTGGTGATATTCAAGTTGAACATCGTTCACAGATTCGGAATAAGCAAGCTACGAAGTACACTAAACTTTTCTTTGTATCATCAACATCTCAACTGACATGGCCTGATCAGCTGCTGCTGGTAACCAGTTTGTTGGGTTGCTTCATGACTTACATACACACACATCATTGAACATCATACTACAGAAACTCTTTGCTATACTGTCCAGTGTAGTGCAAGTTCCTATCTTTCATTTGGCTTCTGTTAGCCACAACAAGCGTTCATAACTGCACCATGACTTTACAGACCCACAGGAAGTGAAAGACTAGAAAAATAACCCCTGATGGACAGGGAATGAAGATAGCAGTTTTCTTGTGAAGTTGTAATAGTAAAACATAATATTATGGCTCAAGGCAATCACCTTAATAGTGAAATGCTTCAAAAACAAGGGAGTACAACTAAGCCAGAAAATAGTAATGCAAAATTAGTAGAAGAGCTAAAGAAATAGATTCGGGAAACTTGTGAGATCCTGAAATCATACCTTAAGATGAGGCTAGGTAATAAATTAGATGAAAAACTGTCAGCATTAACAGAGGAGATACACACTGAAATTTTATGGCAGTGTGATTTGGTGAGGTGTGAAATACATGGTCATATTAAAGAATTACACATCATTGGAGAGCACGTATGTGATTTGACTGAGGAGGTTTGCAAATATGTAAAGGATCCAATCTCAGAGGCACAAGGCCACATCAAACTATTAGAACAGTGGTGTGAAAATGGTGAACCAATTTGTTCACGAGATACACTTACCAGTTTGGAGGAAAAAGGTGAAGAATTACTAGAACAGAAATTTTGAGAAAAGGCAAAGAACTTGGATAATATCAAACTTTCTGGGGAATGAGGCTACTCAACACAACATGGAATTCAAATGATTGTGGGATGAGTTAGCAAAAACCACAATAGAAAGAAAATCAGTGCCTGAGAAAATCCTGTGCCACTAGCACATTATTGGAAGTATTTCAATTAGGTAGTATTTTATCCACTTTTGGCTAGAGAACACCACATCTGGTTTCATAAATTACACTTTGGGAGAAATACTTCAACCAGCCACAAGATTTTTTTAAAATTGTGCCAGCACTAATTTCAGGCCTTAGCCCATCATCAGGTGTGTAGCATTGACTTCTTTAGAAGTTTTACATTTGTGTCCTAAAATAGAACATAGTTTTAGTGATTGCTTAATTTATGAAAGGTTTTACATTTGTGTTCTAAAATATTTCAAAGTTTTTATGATTGCATAAATTTACATGTATATATGTTCTATATATTGTGTTTACTTCATGAAGAGCTCTCTGTTACATATTATAAGGCAGAGGTTTGATTTTCTTTTACATTTCATGTTGGTCAATGAACTAAATACAAGATGGTGGATACATTTGTTTACATCAGCATTGTTCAACGTGGATTGTAAAAGAGTGATCAGACCTTCATCTTATAATACGTAAAGTACAATTAATAAAACTGTAAACAGCCGACCAGTTGCAATGGATAAAGAATTCTTTACCTAGGTTTCGACAAATATAAATTTGTCTTCTTCCGAAGGTGGCCTAAGGACAATGAACATCATAGCTTACATTAGAAAAGTATGAAACTTAAGTCAAGTATAGATTTTAACATAAATTAGAGAGCTCTTGCATTACAGAAATATGAGAACGACAACTGGTACTTACAATTTTACATTAGTAAGGACTAATGTACCATCACCGTTTTTACAAATGTCGGCATAGATTCATTTGTCAAAATTGAAATATGGCCCTAGAATTAGGGTTTGTCACGTAAATATAAATTAGTATATGGATCTTGCAGAGCTCCCAACCGACTGAGTGTAATAGGCGAGCGTAGTTGCTCTGCGACCAGGGCAGGTGGCGCTCATGGCGCAAACCATGTGCCAATTGACGTACAAAGGCAACTTGTTAATTATCAGTATTAATAACGTCCTTAGATAAAATAACAATGAAAAGAAGGAAGGCATTTAACACTCCTGTTATAACAGTATGGGAGCATTGGTACAATTAATGTAGTTATACATCAAAAAGGCATGTGGTGCTTACGCCAAGAGAATTACGCACAGTGGCATATACAGCCAAAATATAGAAATTACATTACTATATTAGTGAAGCCCACAAACGGTATATGTGTCAGAACTTTAAAATTGACAATAATGGCTCTTAAGACAGAATTAGGAATCCTGGTATACAATACAGTTAATACACACTTGCAGGGAACCAACATTTTAAAGCCAGACAAAATCACATAAGGGCCGATGTAGTGGCAACCATACATTGTGAGAAAACCACATTACATAAAGGATAGTGAGCTTAAAGCATTGAAGGTGCATCATAGCTTCCTGAGGAGATAGACCACTAAGGTTACCAGCATTAATGTTATACCATAAACAGTACAGGTTTAAAGCCTTCAAAAAATTGTCTACAAGCAAGGTTCAACTGGTCGTTCAGTATATTACCGTCCTTGAGCTCTAGATGTTTGAAAATTTGTAACTCTTCCTGCAGATCTAATCTACGCCCTTTGACTTCTCTGTGTAGGACAACAGTGTCTTCTAACTGTTTAGGCGTATGACCGGCTATCAAGAGGTGTTCAGCAAAAGTAGAGCTATGTATATTCGCTCCTTTTTTACCTGATAGGTGTTCTTTATATCTTGTTTTCACAGTTCTGCCTGTTTGACCAATATAATATGAAGGACGGTTATTACAGGTTAGTTTGTAAACACCTGAATTGGAAAACCAATCACTGCCAATCTCTACTGAATGTACAAGATTTCTTTTTAAACTGTTATCTGTAGAGAAGGAGACGTTACAGTTATATTTTTTCCTTAGAAGACATTTTATCCTATACAATATATTACCCAAGAAAAGAATGGAAATAAAGTTTTTAGATTCTTTGCTATCAGTGGGAAGGTCGAACAGTTTTGGAAAGTTTTCTTACTGAACAAGTAATCGATCATATTCTGATTGTACCCATTATTAGCCACAATCACTTTGTTTAAAATACTAAAGTACAATTTATGGAACATATATAAGTAATCACAATAATCACAATAACTAGGTTATCTTTAAGATGCATATGTAAAACCTTTTGTAAAGTATGCAATCACAGAAACATTGTTATACTTCAGGTCACAAATGTAAAACTTCCAAAAAAGTCAATGCTACTCCCACAGTATAATTTACGAAAACAGCTGCGGTGTTCTCTCACCAAGGTGGATAAAATAATTTTGTTACTATGCCACCAGGTAAGGAGAACTGTGCATGATTTGTGAAAAGTGCAAGCTTCAGCTAATGAAAGTAATACTTACTGTAGCATTTAACAAAAAGTGTCTTGCTGAAAGAGTCATTCCAAAATATATCAAAGTGAACGTCAAGAACGTCAGTAAAACTGCGTATCTAGCAAATGTAAAGTGTGAACTGTGAACTGTGTTGGCTACATAGTGAAATGAGTGCTCAGTACAAACAGAAAGAGCTTCTGAACAGACAGATATATGTGCTTCGTTTAGAATGAAATAACTTGCTGTTTCCTGTGCATTTCATATGCATTGTAGATGAAACTGATGTTTTCGTTAGGACAAAACATCATATCATACCGCAAAGACATAAGAGAAAATTAAAAGCCCTAATTTCAAGCAAGAAGTCATACAAAAACCCATCATCTGATGAAGATTGTTTCTTTGATAGAGTTATCAACTTCAGAACTATTAGTTTCATTAATTTTGAAAAAAATGTGCTAAGCAAGGCTCCAAAACATAACATTACAACTAAAACAAGTAAAAATTAGCATTAAAGAAGCAATTGTTGAAACCAAAATTGCATGTGAGATAGCTTAATAAATAATTGCAGTAAAAATGCAGTAGGTAATGAAATAAACAAGTTAATCCAGGAACACACAGACACAAACAAGACGCAATGAAAATTTTCACAAGACTCAACTGATCTCAGAAAAATAAATAAAAAAACTCAGTGAGAACAAAGCTCTGCAATGATAACGTATGAAGACGATTACCTAAACAAACACTAGATTTTTTCAGGAACGTAACATAAAAGAAATTAATACTGAGCAAAACCTAAAATTATTGAAAAATCTGAATGCACAATAATGTACCCTCCAGCCTCAGGACTTTGATCACAATCATAGATTCACAAAGAACATTGTCCTATATGTCTGATTGTGACCTCAAGAGCCCTTACTACAAAAAAAAGAAAAGAAAAAAAGATAAAAAAACTTAATGAGATCACCAAGGCCTCTACATTTGAAGATAATTTTTAGTGAAAACGATAGCCATGAGATTTCAGGAAACGTCAAAGACATCCCCATACCATACATAGCCACATTCACATTCTTTGATATAGTTAACTTGTTTACAAAAGTACCGGCAAAAGAAACAATCTCAGTAATTAAAAATAACATGATTAAACATGAAAAAGATCAGTATACCAGAAATTTATGATCTAGTCAAACTTATAATCTTAGTGCTGTCTCAAAACTAGTTCAGCTTTAATAACAATTTCTATGAACAAGAAGATGGCCTTGCAATAGACAGGTGCCTAGCTAGTCTGCTAGCCAATATTTGCATAAATCATTTAGAAACATCTTTTTCAATGCCAATATGACAATAAAGAGAAAAGTCATATATTACAGACACTATGTGGATGACACACTTATCTTATTTGATAGAATGGTAGATGAAATTAATCAGTTTTCAAAAGAGGTTAACAAATCCCACCGAAACCTAAAATTTACTGTTGAGCATGAAACTGATAATGGCATAAATTTCTTGGATAAAAAAAAATATTAAATACAATGGTAAATATAAGTTTAAAATATATAGAAAACCCACTACATTGGATACCACAACAGCAGCTAATCATGTCACCCTGAGCAACATAAAATGGTGTATTATAGGGTAACACTTAACAGAATGGGAAAAAAAATCCATTTGGACACTGAACATAAACTACAAGAACTAAAAACGATCAAACTAATCACCCATAATGATGGTTACAGCTCTGACACTATCACTAAACTTCACAACAGAATTAAAAAGAAATACAGGGACAAAAATAGCTCTAAGTCCAAATAAAACAGCAATTTAGCTCAAATACCTCCTGAGAATTCTGTGAAATATATCTGCTTTCCATTCATTGGTAAAGCATCATATCATATTGCGAACTTATTCCATGCAATAAAATACCAAAATTAGTTTTTCCACAAACAATAAAATGAAAGACAAAATTGTTCACAACTTAAATTTAAAAACTGAAGTACAGCATAGGTCTGGCATTTATAAACTAAATTGTTCTCTGTGCCCCAACTTTAACATTAGCCAAACTGGTAAGAGGTTTAATGTATAATACTGTGAACACATAGATGCTCTTAGGCTCAACAACGTAAATAAGTCAACTTTTGCTAGTCACATGGCCCAATGTGGAAACAGAAAAAAAAGCATCAAAGACAACTTAGTGATATTTCCTTTACTAGAACGGAATAGAAAGAAATCCAGTATATCTCTAAAATTTCATACAGCTCCTATAATTTGAAATGATAGCAATAATAATTAATTGGCAGAGAGAAAATTCTTCATTGGCCATTACCAGCATCTTTGAAACCTTAATAATTAAATGTATTACTGTATGGAATTATCTGTACCATTAAAAGTACCTTTGCAGTAGCTCTAAAAGTGTGCCATATCTGTTCACATATGTCAGTATTTGGCACACTATATCAGCTGCCGATGTAAACAAATGTGTTTGCCATCATGTATTTAGCTCACTTCATTGGTCAACATTGACTGTAAAAGAAAATCAAACCACTGTCTTATAGTATGTAAAGGAGGGCTTTTTGTGAAGTAAGTGCTATGTATAGAGTATATATGAGCATAAAACTGTTTAATCATAAAAACTTTGATATATTTTAGGAAACAAATGTAAAGCCTTTTGTAAACAGTGCAACACAAATACCTTGTTATAATTTAGGACACAAATGTAAAACTTGCAAAGAAGTCAGTGCTGCCATCTGATGATAGGCTTAGCTCTGTAACTAGTAATGGTTTAATAAAATCATTTAAAAATATTTGAGGCTGGCTGCAGTATTTCCTACAGTGTAATTAGGAAGTAACTTGAATATGTAGAAACATTTTGCGAAATTTAAACCTGGTGGCAGTGTAAACTCGTGTTCAGAAAAAAAAAAACAGAACACCTTCAATGACTAGAGATAGGACATTCATATTCACAGGACATGTATATTAGTATGTTCTGCAGACATGATTAGCATTTGTATCATGTCAGCCCGCGGGTTGAAGGTCAAAATCAATATCATGGCACACCACCACCTGCCGATAAAATGTGCATGCTGCTTAAACATGCTAGACCTCAGTGGTGTAATGAATGATGTCGCTGGGTACAGGAATAGCATCAGATAGTGTTTTCGGATGAATCCAAGTTCTGTTTGTTTGAAAATGATGGCCACATTTTGGTTCACTGCAGACAGGGAGCGGCATCACAGTGACTACATTTGCAAAAGACACACAGCACCAAATTTAGGCAAGCATCAAATGATGGAAAAGCACAATGTGGGGTGCTATTGGGTACAACTACAAATCACATTTGCTCCTAGTCCACGGCACTGTGACCAGTGTGACCCATGCAAATGGCTTCCTGTCACTCATAGCTTTGCCCTTTCTGAATAACACCCCAGATTCCATTTTTCAGCAAGATCTTGCTGCACGAACTTGTACCTTCTTGGTGTCAGCCTTTTGCCGTGGCCCACAAAATTTCGAGACTTTGCCACCAATCGAAAATGTGTGTGATGTGGTGAAATGACGGGTGCAGTGCTGTGACCCAGTGTCGACCACCACAGATGAACTTTGGAACCGTGTCAATGGAGCATGGATGGCTATACAACAAGACTCCATTCACAGTGTATTTGCATCGATGCCATCATGCGTGGAACGCATTATCAGTGCCCATGGCAGACCCTGTGCCTGCTAGGCAACAGGAGACATGCTGAAACGAGCTGACTGAAATGCTAATCATTTCTGCAGAACATACTAATGTACATGCCTGTGAATATCAATGTCCTCTCTCTAGTCGTTCAAGCTGTTCTGCTTTTTTCTGACACGAGTGTACATTCTACTTATTTCTTGATGGTGTTTTCTAGGACCTTACGACAAAAGTAGGAGGATTGTAAGAACATTGATTCTGCATTGACTTACTTGGTAGGGGATGCAACAGAGTGAGGAAATGGGCACTCAGAGGAGTTTACATCTCAGATTTTTTTTTTTTTTAGGAAATGTTGAAACGAAAATATACAGGAAAAACTAACATTAGAATTACTGGACCTAAAATATTATAACAGTTCATCGGGCAATTTTAAAAAGTATGCAGTGTGTCACCTTATCCGATCGAAGTCTGTAGACTACCCACATGAGAATGTAGTGAAGATACTACTTACATGTTTAATTTACTATGTACCTAAAGAAATTTTGTGTACAGGTGGTTAACGGTAAATGAATTACTCTCTTTTATAGGAGGTTTAGATACCATGAACAATGAAAAAAGAAACCAAAATCCAGAAGAGACAAATCATGGCAATAGTAGACCTAATTCAGAATTTCAGGTAAAGAAAAAGGCAAACTTTTGTCAGGTTACAGATTATCTTGGGGTAACCATTAACAACTGAATAACAGGCTGAGAAATGCAAATACAAAAACACTTAGTAAAACTAAAAGGGATGATGATAAAACAATATTTTGATGATATACACAGTCACGAGCCGCATTATTTGAGGAAGATGGGCAGTGTCCTGGTCAAAAAGCCAAAAACCAGGATGTACGAGGATTGGAACTTTAATAACGGCAACTATTTATTTACAGCTTATACAAAATAGATATGTGTTTCAAAGTTTTACTGACCTGTATTGTGTATAACCCGTTGCCAGTGATGTGGAAGTTGTAGAATACTCTTAGCAGTGCCATTTGTGATGACAGTTTGAGCAGAGTGGTCTGCTGCCCAACGAATTTGTGGCAGTTCTGAAGCGAATTCCGTGAAGTGTTTATTTCAGTTTAGAAATCGAGTTGAACTCACGAGGGCTTAAATCAGAGGAGTGCAGTAGGTGGTATAGTCCTTACCAGCCCCAATAGTCAAACAAATCAGTAACAGCTTGCACTGTACATGCTTGAGCATTGTCCTACAAAATGATGGTCAGGTCCTGCAGAAAGTGTCATCACTTCTATCTCTAAGCTGGTTGTAGGTTGTGTTAAAAAAATGAACAGCATAGAGACAGAAGTGATGACACTTTCTGCAGGTCGAGACCATCATTTTGTAGGACAATGCTCAAGCACTTTCATTGTAACCTGTTACTGATTTGTTTGACTGATGGGTCTGCTAAGGGCTATACCACCTCTGACCTAAGCCCTCGTGAATTCAACTCGATTTCTAAACTGAAGGAAACACTTCACGACATTCGCTTCAGAACTGCTACAAATTTGTCGGGCAATAGACCATGCTGCTCAAACTGTCATCACAACTGGCACTGCTAAGAGTATGCTACAACTTCCACATCACTGGCAGTGGGTTATACACAATGCTGGTGACTACTTTGTAGGTCAGTAAAACTTTGAAACACGTATCAATTTTGTACGAGCTGTAAATAAATAGTTGCCAATATTAAAGTTCCAACCCACATATCTACACTCCTGGAAATGGAAAAAAGAATACATTGACACCGGTGTGTCAGACCCACCATACTTGCTCCGGACACTGCGAGAGGGCTGTACAAGCAATGATCACACGCACGGCACAGCGGACACACCAGGAACCGCGGTGTTGGCCATCGAATGGCGCTAGCTGCGCAGCATTTGTGCACCGCCGCCGTCAGTGTCAGCCAGTTTGCCGTGGCATATGGAGCTCCATTGCAGTCTTTAACACTGGTAGCATGCCACGACAGCGTGGACGTGAACCGTATGTGCAGTTGACAGACTTTGAGCGAAGGCGTATAGTGGGCATGCGGGAGGCCGGGTGGACGTACCGCCGAATTGCTCAACACGTGGGGCGTGAGGTCTCCACAGTACATCGATGTTGTCGCCAATGGTCGGCGGAAGGTGCACGTGCCCGTCGACCTGGGACCGGACCGCAGCGACGCACGGATGCACGCCAAGACCGTAGGATCCTACGCAGTGGCCGTAGGGGACCGCACCGCCACTTCCCAGCAAATTAGGGACACTGTTGCTCCTGAGGTATCGGCGAGGACCATTCGCAACCATCTCCATGAAGCTGGGCTACGGTCCCGCACACCGTTAGGCCGTCTTCCGCTCACGCCCCAACATCGTGCAGCCCGCCTCCAGTGGTGTCGCGACAGGCGTGAATGGAGGGACGAATGGAGACGTGTCGTCTTCAGCGATGAGAGTCGCTTCTGCCTTGGTGCCAATGATGGTCGTATGCATGTTTGGCGCCGTGCAGGTGAGCGCCACAATCAGGACTGCATACGACTGAGGCACACGGGGCCAACACCCGGCATCATGGTGTGGGGAGCGATCTCCTACACTGGCCGTACACCACTGGTGATCGTCAACGGGACACTGAATAGTGCACGGTACATCCAAACCATCATCGAACCCATCGTTCTACCATTCCTAGACCGGCAAGGGAACTTGCTGTTCCAACAGCACAATGCACGTCCGCATGTATCCCGTGCCACCCAATGTGCTCTAGAAGGTGTAAGTCAACTACCCTGGCCAGCAAGATCTCCGGATCTGTCCCCCATTGAGCATGTTTGGGACTGGATGAAGCGTCGTCTCACGCGGTCTGCACGTCCAGCACGAACGCTGGTCCAACTGAGGCGCCAGGTGGAAATGGCATGGCAAGCCATTCCACAGGACTACATCCAGCATCTCTACGATCGTCTCCATGGGAGAATAGCAGCCTGCATTGCTGCGAAAGGTGGATATACACTGTACTAGTGCCGACATTGTGCATGCTCTGTTGCCTGTGTCTATGTGCCTGTGGTTCTGTCAGTGTGATCATGTGATGTATCTGACCGCAGGAATGTGTCAATAAAGTTTCCCCTTCCTGGGACAATGAATTCACGGTGTTCTTATTTCAATTTCCAGGAGTGTATGTAAGATCAGGCATACACATAGAAAAATTAGTTGTGTTTATCAAAACTTACCAGTAAAGAAATGGTTACTCGAGGAGGAACAGAAAGATCATGGTGAAATTAATAAACCCTTGTTGAAGGATTATTCATTAATAATTTGAGCTATTGGAACATAGAATAGTATATCCTATACTTGCAGTAACTGGAGTATATTTTATTGGTGTTACAGGGGCTAAAGCCAAACAAATCAAACAAGAAGTAGGACTGCCTCTAAGAATACTGGTAAACAAGTTTCCATTTGTGCAAACATGTTTAGTAGTACCTAATGTTATTAACATGCAAATGTTGTTTGGGATCAACTGTGTAGTTACATATAATGTAAGCTTAGAATCTGCAACTAAGAAATTGACATGTAGCTATAACAACATGGTTTATGAAATACTGTTTAAAAATAGGAACATAGTAGACATGGGAGATAATGCAATATGCTTCATTTCTACAAGAAAGACAGTAAGTTTGGAGGATCCAATCAGTCCTAAAGGTGTGATAAAGGCACAGATTAAGATTAAAGCTTGTGAGTGATGTATTGAACCAGTCACAATAGGAAGATCTGTACAATATATTATTAAAATATGAGAAGATATTTTGAGATAAACCAGGCGTACTTGGAGATTACGTTTGTAGTTTCAAGATAAAGGATGAAACACCTTCTTCTTCTTCTTTTTCAACTGTGTCCAATACCTTTAAGCATATGTCCCACTGTTCAAGAGGAGATGGACAAAAGGATTAATGATGGTATTATAGAACCACTACTTTTGGTGCACAAGGCCATTGGTGGAGTATGTTTGTGGCTCTCTGCTTGCATTTTAAATATGCATATATAAACGAAGAGAGAGAGACATATTAGTATAAATGAAATCTTAGCTAAGTTTGAGCAAGCCAAAGACTTTAGCTCAATGAATCTGATTGCTGGATTGTGGCAGGTGAAATTGGATGAGGAATTTAAGAAATTGCAGCTTTTTTATGTGGAGGTAAGTCATTTCAGTTTAAAGTACTGCCATTTGGATTGAACATCTCAGTATTTGAGCTTTAGCTGCTGACCTGGGAAAGGAGTTACTACAACACTTAATCATTTATGTAAATGATATACTTTTAGTATCCGAAATGTGAGAAGATATTGTGATTTATTAACAAAAACTTTGGAAATGTTTTTTGTGAAATGTATTACATTCAAGCTTTCAGAATCATACTTTGATAGGGAAGAGCTAAAATTTTTAGGACATGAGCAATTAAAGATTGCTCAGAATGTAAGAACGCAAAGCAACTGAAGTCCTTTTTTGGGTTAGCAGGGTTCTACTTTTATTTTTTCATTTTCTATTTATTGTATTTTTTTGCATGGAGACACCAACTGGTGTCTTTTGCAAAGGTCATAGCATTTTTTTTACAAGTTTAGTACAGTCATATATACATATGTGATTTCATATACATGATACAAATGGACCATTGTAATTGTACCTAATAAGGCACAATATTGGGTGTTAAATTGTACCTATTACAAATATTCAGATTTTACACAACTATATAATATTCACTTAAAGAACATAAACACAATGTCAATCAAGAAATATTTCAGTTTCACTTTGAATAAGTTCCCTTTGTGGCACCTTATAGAGCTCGGTAATCTGTTGTACCATATTTGACCACTAATGCATGGACTATGGTCTGTTGTTTTTAATTTTGTTCTTTATCTGTAGTAGCAGTCTTTATTTCTTGTATTATAGGCATGCATATCAGAGCACTTTATTGCTTTGTTTTGATGTGTCACAAAAAATATAATTAATTTGTAAAGATACAGTGAGTAGACTGTGAGGTATTTATGATGAACAAAGATTTCCCTGCATGAATCTCTATACCCTAATCCATGGATAATTCTGATTGCTCTTTTCTGTTGGGTTAATATTCTGTTGATATGTATGTCGGCAGCACAACCCCATATCTCTATCCCGTAATTAATCTGTGCAAAAATGGTTCCATAATAAATTGTTTTTAATGTCTGATGTGGGGCTACTTTTGATAACTGGCTGATTAGATGTAATGAACTGCTGATTTTATTGCATAAAAATTTTATATGGTTTACCCATCTTAGATTTTCATCTAGGTGAATACCTAGAAATCTGCAGCCTTCTGTGTGCACTACTTCAATTCCACCTATGTTACTGATAGAGGTTTGGTGTGAGTTTGTAAGTTTAAATGGCAATAACTGAGATTTACTGATATTAACTTTCAAACCTTGATCTTGGAAATAAGTAGTTATTTGACATGGTCCCTCAGTTGCTACCAACGTTAACTCATCATTTTGTTTACCAAGAAATAACAGTGAGGTATCGTCTCCATAGGTTACCAATTGGGAGTTGCTCTATATCATTTATGTACACTAGGAAAAGGAAAGGGCCCAAAATTGAGCCCTGGGGTACACCTTGTGTGACTGTCTCATATTTGAACTGGAAATTAATGATCTGATTATTGATTTTGTAAGCCAGCTTTGTACACTGTTGTTGTTGTTGTTGTTGTTGTCTTCAGTCCTGAGACTGGTTTGATGCAGCTCTCCATGCTACTCTATCCTGTGCAAGGTTCTTCATCTCCCAGTACTTACTGCAACCTGCATCCTTCTGAATCTGCTTAGTGTAGTCATCTCTTGGTCTCCCTACGATTTTTACCCTCCACACTGCCCTCCAATGCTAAATTTGTGATCCCTTGATGCCTCAGAACATGTCCTACCAACCGGTCCCTTCTTCTTGTCAAGTTGTGCCACAAACTCCTCTTCTCCCCAATTCTATTCAATACCTCCTCATTAGTTATGTGATCTACCCATCTAATCTTCAGCATTCTTCTGTAGCACCACATTTCAAAAGCTTCTATTCTGTTCTTGTCCAAACTATTTATTGTCCATGTTTCACTTCCATACATGGCTACACTCCATGCAAATACTTCCAGAAACGACTTCCTGACACTTAAATCTATACTCGATGTTAACAAATTTCTCTTCTTCAGAAACGCTTTCCTTGCCATTGCCAGTCTACATTTTATATCCTCTCTACTTAAACCATCATCAGTTATTTTGCTCCCCAAATAGCAAAACTCCTTTATTACTTTAAGTGTCTCATTTCCCAATCTAATTCCCTCAGCATCGCCCGACTTAATTCAACTACATTCCATTATCGTCATTTTGCTTTTGTTGATGTTCATCTTATATCCTCCTTTCAAGACACTGTCCATTCCGTTCAACTGCTCTTCCAAGTCCTTTGCTGTCTCTGACAGAATTACAATGTCATCGGCGAACCTCAACGTTTCTATTGCTTCTCCATGGACTTTAATACCTACTCCGAATTTTGCTGCTTGCGGTTAAATAAATATGTAGCCAGCAATTGCATGGATGCAGCATTTACATTGTATAACTCAAGTTTACTTAAAAGTAACTCATGGTTTACTGAGTCAAAGGCTTTAGTAAGGTCTAGAAATATGCCAGCTGTTTGCATTCCTTGATCAAGGGCACCATACGTTTTGTGAAGAAATTTCGTAATTGCTGTGATAGTACTATGATCTCTTCAGAATCCATGTTGTCTCTGTTAGGAACTTATTTTTCAAGAAATAGTCACTAAGTTGTGTCAGCAGCACAACTTCAAATACTTTGCTGAAGACAGGTATTAATGAAAATTGCCTGAAATTTGAAACCTCTTCCTTTGATCCTTTTTTATGCACTGGTTTAACTGTGCTCCATCTCAATACATTTGGAAATGTATGTTCTCTAATACTGCAGGTCACCAGGTGGATGATTATTTTAACTAATTCCTTATTACATTTTTTAATCACGATACTACTCAAACCATCCCATCCAGATGAGAACTTATTCTTTAGGTTATTTATTATCCTGCCTATTTCTTTTTCACTTACTTTTTTGAATTAAAAAGGTGGCTCTTCAAAGGGGCAGAGCTTTACCTCACTACTCACAATTGTGTTATTAACTGGACTAACAGCTGCAGATATAAAGTATTTATTGAAAACATTGCAGACTTCATTAGGATCTTTAATTGTGTTTCCTTCATGTCTTATATTTACAATTTCAGTTTCTGGCTTCGGTGTGGCTTTGTGAAATTGACATACAATTCTCCATGAGGTCTTGGCTATATTGTCTGATTGAGTTATTTCACTGCTGTATATCTGTTTTCTTAGATTTGAAAGCTCTTTCTTAAAGATTTTCTTGGCTTCGTTGTACTTGGCCTTAAAAACCTGCAGGTTTGTTGACTTGTGTAACACATCCAGGTCCTGGATGTTTTGCCTGAGTTTTATCATATTTGCTGGAAGTATCAGTCTGTTGGTTTTTGCACTTTGGTTATGGGTGAACACACTTTGTATTTTCGTAACAGGGCAGCATCTGTCAAAGTGTCTTAGCATAGTATCATAGAATTTGGCCCATTTGTTTTCAGATCCTTCAGTCTGGTAAACCAGATGCCTGTCCTCTATAGCTAATTTATTTCTTAGGGCAAGGATGTTACCCTCTTTTAGGATTCTTTGATTTTCGATAACTTTTGTCATTTTTGGGATACTTGTGTTTACATACTCTACAAGCTGGCATTTGTGGTCAGAGTAGTGAAAATCCATATTCCAGCACCTAACACTGTCTTTAATATGTTTACATAGTACAACGTAATCAATTCTGCTAGTTGTGGACTTTGTTGCCCTGGTATCACTATTTACTACATTTATGAGATTATATGGGTTAAGAGTATCTATTAACCTCATATTACACAAACTGGAAGATTTTGCCTCAATATTCAGATCACCAAGTATAGTTAGGTCACTGGGACCACAACATCCCACTACTCTACTAAATATGTCTAAGAAGCTAACTACATCAGCCTTTGGTGGATGATAAATCCCAATAACTTAATGTTTTCTCATAATCTCTCTACACTCTTTAGTGTGGACTTCAACGCCTGTCACTTCAATCAAGCCTTCTTTGTTGTTCTGGTCTAGATAGTTTATTTTCTTGTACTCGAGATTCTCACTAATGTAAACTGCCACACCACCACCCTTATGTTGCTGTCTACAATAACTATTTGCTAAGGAGTAGCCCTCTAGTTTACAGTAAATAATTTCATCAGATTTTAATCCATGCTCAGTTAGCACTACTATATGAGGTGACTATTCATTTACAAAAACCTGTAATATATTAAGCTTATTTCAGAGGTACTGTATGTTTAGGTGCATGAGCCTTAGTGGTATTTTTAACTGGTCGTGTTTGTGATTGATCTAAGAATGATCCATGCCTATTGAAACTTGAAAAATAAAAATTAAAATGGATTTGGGGAGAGGCAGAATCAGATGTTTTTAACAACATTAAGTTAGCGTTGGTGAGAGTACCCATTATTTTAAAACATCTATGTATGGATAAACCATTTAAACCAAGTTCTGAAACTTCGGAGCATGGGATGGCTTGTAAACTATTTCAGGGCAAATAGGACCCTAGTATAGGAGAGCATATCACATTAGTGCGTGCCAGTAGAGCTTTAAGCAAACACCAATTAAACTATGCAGCCACAGGAAAAGAATTATTACCTACAGAATGGAGTGTACAGAAGTTTCAGGCTTCGATCTAGGGTTTTAAAGTATTTATTCACACAGATAATCAGGCACTAGCATTCCTGATGGAAAATAATTGTTACACAGTAGATAGATTCATTGAGTAGTATTCTAGCAGGAGTATCATATTCATATTAATTACATGTAAGGTCCTCAAAAAATGTGGTTCCTGATGCACTGTCATGTCTTCTGTGAGGAATGAATGATATGGTATTTACAGAAGGTCCTAGAGTTACTTTTGGTGTAAATTTCTTAGCACTAAGCTACACCAATAACAAATTATGGAACCTTGCCCACGTCCTAGACAAGACCTAATACATAAGCTGTAGTAACACTGTTCACATTTTACGTCGCACTTCACTTAGCGTAGACCGAGACTGTGTCCTAGGCATGCCCGATCTTAAATGACTGCGCACGGCCCGTACTGCCTCAGTTGTTGTTGTTGTTCCACCGGCAGAGGTCGCATCCGAATTCTCGCGTGCCCTCTGGTGGACGGGACTCTACTTGTGGCAACTACCGTCGGTGACGCGCCGTGCCAATGTGCGCCTCCCACGATCTTTCTGGTGGCTACTGCACTCCTCCTCCTTCGGGGGGTGAAGCCACTGTGAACCACTGCGTTGGAAGGTGGAGCATCGGGCAGGGGTGATGACCCCCACATCCATTGGAAGGCTGGAGTCGAGGGGATCTGCCAGCCCTCGAGCCGGAACCTTCGAATACGGCTGGAAGTGACTCACACGAAGAGGCCCTTGTCGTCCCACCACCGGAGCCCGGGACAGAACGGGTGACAAGCTGTCGAACTCCGGATCCTGTTCCACCTTGGGAGGGGGCAAGACCCAGTGGCGGGGATGATGGGGAAGGGACAACCACAGGTGAACCAGCCTCCTGAGAAACCGGGCCTGCGAGGGGGGCTGGCTCTCGCTGGGGCATCTCTAACGATGGTGATGCTGGTGCTGGAGCTACTGGAGGCTGCCAAGGATGAGGACCATCACAGTGCGGCGGAGTCACAGCAGGGAGAGGCGGTAACGTCCCCTGAGAAACCAACACGGGTGCCAGCAATGGGGAAGCTGGTGTCCGACAGGTTGGAGGGTGGGTGCCCAAATGTGGACGTAGCTGATTTTAGTGACGACGTACCACCCGGTGCCCCTCCTGCAAGGTATAGAGCCGGCGGCCATTTCGGCGCAGGACCACCGCTGTTATCCAATGTGGATTGCGACCAAACCCACGTGCCCAGACCGACATACCCAGTGGAAAGCCAGGTACTCCGTTTTGCAAAGACTGGCGAGGACCAGGCCGGAGGAGGTGCAGCAGAGTCCTAGGTGGGCGCCCATGGAGGAGCTCTGTGGGGCTGCATTCTCCCATTGGTGTGGTCCGGTATGCCGTCAGGAGAAACGTCAATGCCTCCTACATCTACATCTACATTGATACTCCGCAAGCCACCCAACGGTGTGTGGCCGAGGGCACTTTACGTGCCACTGTCATTACCTCCCTTTCCTGTTCCAGTCGCGTATGGTTCGCGGGAAGAACGACTGTCTGAAAGCCTCCGTGCGCGCTCTAATCTCTCTAATTTTACATTCGTGATCTCCTCGGGAGGTATAAGTAGGGGGAAGCAATATATTCGATACCTCATCCAGAATCGCACCCTCTCGAAACCTGGCGAGCAAGCTACACCGCGATGCAGAGCGCCTCTCTTGCAGAGTCTGCCACTTGAGTTTGCTTAACATCTCCGTAACGCTATCACGCTTACCAAATAACCCTGTGACGAAACGCGCCGCTCTTCTTTGGATCTTCTCTATCTCCTCCGTCAGACCGATCTGGTACGGATCCCACATTGATGAGCAATACTCAAGTATAGGTCGAACGAGTGTTTTGTAAGCCACCTCCTTTGTTGATGGACTACATTTTCTAAGCACTCTCCCAATGAATCTCAACCTGGTACCCGCCTTACCAACAATTAATTTTATATGATCATTCCACTTCAAATCGTTCCGCACGCATACTCCCAGATATTTTACAGAAGTAACTGCTACCAGTGTTTGTTTCGCTATCATAGAATCATACAATAAAGGATCCTTCTTTCTATGTATTCGCAATACATTACATTTGTCTATGTTAAGGGTCAGTTGCCACTCCCTGCACCAAGTGCCTATCCGCTGCAGATCTTCCTGCATTTCGCTACAATTTTCTAATGCTGCAACTTCTCTGTATACTACAGCATCATCCGCGAAAAGCCGCATGGAACTTCCGACACTATCTACTAAGTCATTTATATACATTGTGAAAAGCAATGGTCCCATAACACTCCCCTGTGGCACGCCAGAGGTTACTTTAACGTCTGTAGACGTCTCTCCATTGATAACAACATGCTGTGTTCTGTTTGCTAAAAACTCTTCAATCGAGCCACACAGCTGGTCTGATATTCCGTAGGCTCTTACTTTGTTTATCAGGCGACAGTGCGGAACTGTATCGAACGCCTTCCGGAAGTCAAGAAAAATAGCACCTACCTGGGAGCCCTATCTAATATTTTCTGGGTCTCTTGAACAAATAAGGCGAGTTGGGTCTTACACGATCGCTGTTTCCGGAATCCATGTTGATTCCTACATAGTAGATTCTGGGTTTCCACAGGAAATTTGTGCACATACTTTTTCATCTGCATCTTAAATGTGCGCACCATGCGCTCAGCTTCCCCATTCGATTGTGGATGAAAGGGGGGGGGAGAGCAAACGTGCCGAATACCGAAGCGCCTACAAAAATCCTGGAAGGTCTGTGAAATAAACTGCGGTCCATTGTCCGAGACCAGGGTGACTGGCAGACCTTCCACAGAAAAGGCTTTTGCTAGTGTCTGGATTGCAACTTCTGAAATGGTTGAGGAGCAGCGAACCACATATGGGAATCGGGAATAAGCATCAATGACAATGAGCCAAAAGCCATTGAGAAACGGGCCCACAAAATCGATGTGAACACGTTCCCATGCTTGGGTTGCCAGCGGCCATGAAGAGAACGCTGCCCTGGGAGGTGCCTGTTGGCTCGCACACTGGGAACAGGCAGCCACCAAGTACTCAATTTCTCTGTCAATACTGGGCCAGTAAACATGTCTGCGAGCCAAGGTTTTAATACGGGAAACACCCCAGTGCCCCTCATGTAGTAACGTGAGGACCTCCATCCGCAAACTTGCAGGAACAACCACGTGAGGAGCTGTATCATCGGTAGCCAGAAGGAGAACTCTGTCCAAGGTTGAGAGTCGGTCTCAAAGAATAAAATAATTACGAAGAGGGTCCGAGGCCTGGCCTGGAGGGCGGGATGACCACCCCTGCTGAATGAGGCGAACTACTTGCTGGAGAACTGGGTCAGCTGCCGTTTCCCTGACGACTCGAGAACTAGTGGTCGGGAAGCCATCAACTGCTTGGCAGGACGCCCCATCCAAATGAAAACACATAATCTCCTCTCGATCAAACTTAGGATCCGGGCCCACCGGAAGACAGGAAAGAGCGTCGGCATTGGCATGCTGTTCGGTAGGGCGAAAATGAATGTCGTAATGGTACTTAGAGAGGAACAAGGCCCAGTGCTGTAGTCAGTGGGCCGCCCTATCCGGAATCTGAGAGGCGGGGCCAAATAATGATATTAACAGCTTATGGTCAGTGATTAACTGAAACTTCGTGCCATACAAGAAAGGGTGAAACTTGGTAACAGCGTAGACAATGGCCAAAGCCTCTTTTTCCACCTGGGAGTAATGGGCCTGCACGGGACTAAAAGTTTTAGACGCAAACGCAAGTGGTTGCTCAGAACCATTTGCGTTGCGATGGGCCAGGACCACCCCCACCCCTTACTGCAAAGCATCTGTAGCCAGGACGAACGGCTTATCGGGGTCAAAAGTAGCCAAACAAGGCGCAGACGTGAGGAGGCCCTTCAACGAGGTGAACACTCGCTCGCATGCAGGCGACCAATCAAAAGGAACACCCTTGCACAGAAGGCAGTACAGGGGGCGGGCTATGATGGAAGCCCTGGGAATGAACCAGTGGTAACAGGCTATCTTGCCTAAAAAAGCTTGTGACTCTTTCAGCGAAGCGGGCTGAGGAAGGTCGATGATAGCTTGGACCAAACTTCCTAGTGGCTGTACGCCATGCCGAGAGATGGTGTAGCCCACATAGTCAATGGACGGTTGGAAGAAGTTTGACTTACGCAGGTTGCAATGGAAGTGCACAGACCTGAATTTGAGAAAGAGGGTGCGAAGGTTGTGCAAGTGTTCCTTAGTGCTGCGGCCTGTGACAATTATGTCATCCAGGTAATTAATACAATGAGGGATTGTCGACGTGATGTGCTCAAGATAACGCTGGAATATCTCTGGGGCACTGGATATTCTGAAGGCCAACTGCCGGTATTGGTAAAGGCCAAACGGGGTGTTGACGACCGCCAGTCGTTTGAAGTCCTCATCAAGTGGTATCTGATTATAAGCCTTCGAAACATCGATTTTCGAAAAATATTGGCCTCCTGCCATGGCGGAGAACAATTCATCAGCACGAGGCAAAGGATAGGTGTCCACCACCAATTGGGAATTAATGGTGGCCTTGAAATCGCCACAAAGACATTATTTTCCCGAGAGCTTCCTGACAATAACGAGGGGCGAATCCTACTCACTAGAAGAAATGGGAAGAACGACCCTTAGGGCTGTCAGCCGGGCTAGCTCTTCCTTTACGTGAGGGTGGAGAGCCAAGGGGATCTCCCTTGCGCGTAGAAAACGTGGGCGAGCCGACGCCTTCAACATTAAGTGAGCTACAGAATCTGAAACACGCCCCAGGCCCTCCTCAAAGATATTTGGAAAGTCTGAGATCAAAGATTCCAATGATTGATAGGGAACGTCTTGGGAGACCAACTGTATGGTGTCAGCGATAGAAAAACCGAAAGCTTGAAAGGCATCCAGGCCAAAAAGATTAGCGGAGCTTGCATCACTGACAACAATAAAAGTAATAGGCCGAGTGACTGATTTGTAAGTCACGTCGGTAGTGAATTGACCCAGCAGGGGAATGAACTGTTTACCATAACCGGGGGCGATCCAAATTCGGAATAAGTTTGTGCATTCAAACTGCCGCGCCCGTATCTACTTGCAGTTGTAACCGGCGTGACCGAACCGACACCTCGATAAAGAGTTTGCGTGCCGATGCGTCGGGAGCCTGGCCCGATGAAACTTCCTGAATGTCAACGTCCATGTCCTCTTTACCTGCTTCCTTCGATTCTTTCGAGGCTGAACGGCAAACTTTAGCAAGGTGACCTTTTTTGTTACATTTGCGACATACGGCCCAACGCTGGGGGCACTCTGACCGATCATGATGTATATAGCACGACGCACAGGACGGCAACAGGGGCCGGCGGCCGGAATTCTGTTTACGCGCCGTGTGGGAGTGGCCGTAACGGCCAGATTGTACCACTCGCACGTCGTCCACCCCGGACACAGTGGACGCGGACGCGCCGCCCTGAACATCCGCAACGTCATACCATGCTTCCAACTGTTGACCGGCGGCGTGAGAGACTTAATATGATTGAGCAATGGACAGGACGTCCTCAAGGGAAGGGTCTTCTAACTGCAGGGCCCGTTGCCGGACCTCCCTATCAGGGCCGAACGAACAATGACGTCGCGTACCATAACGTGGGCATACGGCTCTAGCGACAGCTTCGTGACAAAATGACACTTATGACTAAGACCGTGCAGGGTAGCGGCCCACACCCGGTAAGACTGATGGGGCTGTTTCTTGCATTGATAGAACTCGACCCTAGCCGCCACAACATGCATGCGTCAGCGATAAAATGAAGACAGCAATGAACACAATGCGTCAAAAGACAAGGACGAGGGTTCCTGCAACGGCGCTAGCTGCCGCAAAAGTAGATACAGCGAGGGAGATATCCAAGACAAGTAGAAAGCACGACATACCTCCGCATCGGCAACATGAAACGCCTGGAAATGCTGCCGAAGGCGATGTTCATATGCGTCCCAATCCTCCGCCGTCTCGTCATACAGGGGAAAGGGAGGAGGGAACGGCACTGGAGCAGACTGCGTAGAGAGCAACGCCGGAAGCACTTGTTTCATGGTGGCCATGAGCTCCGTCTGCTGCTCAACCAAAACCCGCACTAAATCCTCCATGACATGGATAAGCTGCGAAACCGGAACAACGACGCAACACGCGAAAGAACGACCCTACTCGTCGCCAATTGTGTAGTAACACTGTTCACGTTTTACGTCGCACTTCACTTAGCGTAGACCGGGACTGTGTCCTAGCCATGCCCGATGTTAAATGACTGGGCACGGCCCGTGCTGCCTCAGTTGTTGTTGTTGTTCTGCCGGCAGAGGTCGCGTCCGAATTCTCGCGTGCCCTCTGGTGGACGGGACTCTACTTGCGGCAACTACCGTCCGTGACGCGCCGTGCCGATGTGCGCCCCCCGCGATCTTTCTGGTGGCTACTGCATAAGCCACACTTAAAAGATACATGCTTAATGCTCAAACAGGGATTAGCCTTGGATGATGATATATCTGAACACACTAATCACAAACATGCACTGTTCGGAAAGTGGAGATTGTGTATATCTCGCACAGTTGAATTAGTTCTTATGAAGTTTGTTCACCATAGTTATGGACATTTTGGCGTGAGGAAGTGTGTAAAGTATATTCTCAAATTTTGTTACTTTAAAGGTACATGCACATGAACGTACTGCATTATCTTCACCCTCATAGTGCAAATGATCGATAAATGTGAAATAGCTCAAAATTCTTATACACAATTGGGGTCATTAGTCAAAACATTTCCCAAAACATCATTGCAATATTTATTATATTTTATTACTGACAACAGTATTTATAATAGTATAAAACATGGAGCACTATTTCACTGTGGCACGGTTTTCTTTGGAATCACTGATTGGCACAGCTTGGAAAAAAGAGTCGGAGTTCAAGACAACATTCACATAATTGTTTTATGCACGCAATTTCCTTCCCTGATGCTGATCTGTGAAAAAGACAATTTATTCTACTACAGCAAAAATATTTAAAAATGTAGCTCAAATATCACCACCATCATCATCATCATCATCATGTCAAAATTTTTTCAGGAAATAGTAGGCAAGGGAGGTAGAGGAGGTCATTCTAAATATCTGTACCAATTTTTGTGAGTTTAACTTCAGTCATTTAGGAGAAAAGTGTACCTGAATGACGAAAATTCAAGTTTTCGGTAAAATGCAAGAGAAGATTTACAGATTTATTAACTTAGCACTATGCTCATTTAGAACATTTCAGCTGCATACTCCAGTTGTTCTCCTTTTCCTTATCCTCCGTACTCTTTCTCTTCATTCTTTTCTTTATCCTTGACTCCTTGGTCTCAGTTTCTGCAGCTGTTCTGCTTCAGTTACAGACATGAAGAGGAACAAATAGCATTAAGAGTAGACGATACATTGGTGACAGATGTGTATAATGTTGCAGAACTTTTTAACAAACATTTTATAACTGTTACTGAAAAGATGGGGTTGTCAGGTTCGGTAGATGCTGCTATGGAATACCTCAGACCAGACATTTCAAGTAACTTCCATAATATGAATTTGACCCTCACTACCCCAGCAGAAATAATGTCCTTCATAAAATCTTTAAAATCAAAAACATCTAGTGGGCATGATGAAATATCAACATAGTTAATTAAAGAATTTGATTCTGAGCTCAGTAACATATTAAGCTATCTGTGTAACCAGTCGTTTATCAGTGGAATATTTTCTGAATGGTCGAAATATGCTCAAGTTAAGCCACTGTTTAAGAAGGGAGATAAAGAAATAGCATCAAATTTCCGTCCAATTTCACTGTTGCCAGCATTCTCAAAAATTTTAGAAAAAGTAGTGTACAATCAGCTTTATAACCATCTTATCTCAAATAATATACTGTCAAAGTCACAGTTTGGATTTCTAAAGGGTTCTGATATTGAGAAGGCTATCTACACTTACACTGAAACTATGCTTAATTCATTAGACAAAAAATTGCAGGCAACTGGTATATTTTGTGATCTGTGAAAGGCATTTGACTGTGTAAATCACAATATCCTTTTAAGTAAATTAGAATATTGCAGTGTAACAGGAAATGCTGCAAAATGGTTCAAATTTTATATCTCTGGCATGAAACAAAGGGTGTTATTAGGAAAGAGACATGTATCAAGCTATCAGGCATCATCCAGCTGGGAACTAATTACATGTGGGGTCCCACAATGTTCCATTTTGCAAAGTTCATTTTGTTTGTTGATGATACAAACATTGCAATGAATAGCAAGTCAAGTGTAGTCTTAGAAAGATCAGCTAATAAAATATTTGTGGACATTAATCACTGGTTCCTAGCCAATTCTTTGTCACTAAACTTTGAAAAAACACACTACATACAGTTGAGAACCTGTAAGGGGTGTCCCACAAGAATATGCCTAACATACGATGACAAGCAGATAGAAGAAGTGGACAGTGTTAAATTCTTGGGATTACAGCTTGATAAATTCAACTGGGAGGAGCACACCACAGAACTACTGAAGCGTCTTAACAAATCTCTATTTGCTGCAATGCGAATTGTGTCAGACATAGGGGATATAAAAATAAAAAATCTGGCATACTATGCTTACTTTCATTCCATAATGTCATATGGGATTATTTTTTGGGGTAATTCATCAAGCCAAGCTAAAGTTTTCCAGGCACAAAAACATGCAGTAAGAGTTATATGTGGTGTGAACTCAAGAACATCCTGCAGAAGCCTGTTTAGGGAATTAGGGATACTAAGTACTGTTTCCCAATATATTTATTCATTAATGAAATTTGTCATTAAAAATATATCACTTTTTCAAACCAACACCTCAATTCATGTAATCAATACCAAAAATAAGAATAATCTTCACAAGTCACTTAGTCTTGTACAAAAAGGCGTGCATTATTCAGGAACACACATTTTCAATAACTTGCCAGCAGCCATAAAAAGCTTAACAACCAATGAAATTCAGTTTGAGAGAATCCTAAAGGATTTATTAGTGGCCAAATCCTTCTACTCCACGCTGTATATATATATATATATATATATATATATATATATATATATAGACACACACACACACACACACACACACACACGTTTCAGCATTAAGCATGCATCTTTTAAGTATGGCTTATGCAGTAGCCACCAGAAAGATCGCGGGAGGCGCACATCGGCACGGCGCGTCACGGACGGTAGTTGCCACAAGTAGAGTACTGTCTACCAGAGGGCACGCGAGAATTCGGACGCGACCTCTGCCGGCGTAACAAAACACACAAACACACACACACACACACAAATATCAAGCTTACGCAACCCATGGTTGCTTCATCAGGAAAGAGAAGGAGAGGGAAAGACGGAAGGATGTGGATTTTAAGGGAGAGGGTAGGGAGTCATTCCAATCAGGGGAGCGGAAAGACTTACCTTGGGGGGAAATAGGGAACTTGCCACTGTTGCATTTCGAAATCTTTTCTGTCATCTTACTTTCTCTTTTTGTTTGTGCAAGTAGTTTCACTTTGTTTTCACCTTTCCTTTTTCCCGTAATCCACCATACAATTTATCCTGCCTATGTATACTCAATAATACGTAATTTACTTCCAAACCATAACCAAAAAATTTTTAACGCTTTCAACACTACCGTTGCTACAAAATCTACCGTCCCCAGTTTACAAACATTTCTTGTGTAACCTCGGGAATATTATTTCACAGCTTCAGTTACTTTCACCTATTAAACAACCATTTCAGCTAGTTCTAATAACTGTCGTTTTATTTCCATTCCTGTTTTTCCCTCATAACCGAAATTTTTTAACAGCTTCCCACAGATTTTGATGTTGTTATTTCTTCATCAGACAATTGTTAGCCTCATTTTCATAATCTGCCACCACATAACCAGTCCTCACGCATTTTTTCGAAATTTTCCCGTATTTCTCCACCCTTTAACGTCTTTTGGAGGCAACACAACTACCTAACCTTTGTACACATTGTTGTTTACCAATCTAAGTTCACCACAGGATCAACATAGCTCAGCTTAAATGAACACTTTTTCGACTTTTTTCACACCAGAACTCCAGTTGCTTTCTACTTCACCTTTATCTCTCCACATATATTTTTATTTTCACTTTAGCCTCATGTTACACTTTCCACCTTCTAATATCATGTCACCCTCACAACATCCCCAAACGACCCCATTAAGTTTTATTTACATTCCCTCCACAAACATGCTTTCGCCCTAGCCAGATTACGCTCCCATATTTTATTCACTCAGGCTTGTCTGACATTTGGCATTACCCCCAAAGGCCTCACACTTAAAGTTTCCATCTCTGGCTATAACCCTTCTTTCCATCAGTCCCTATACCAGTTCCAAACTGAACAATCCATAGCCCTTACCCACCCAATCCTTCACCTACACGTCAACTCAGCGAATAAAAACACCCGTCAACTCCTATCCCTAATCAAAGTCCTCAATCTTTCCTCTCCCACATCCACACCGGCTGTTCAGAGCATCCTCCTACAGGCCAACCGCAAATTAAAACAACATTCCACCATCCACCTCAAAAGACTATCCAATCTCGTGGTTTCTCACCTCCGGAAAGGCAACTCACTCACCCTCCACAACCTTTCCAACAAACCTCAACCTCCTCTCATTGCACACAGACCCAGTCTCTCCCATCTACTCAATCTCCCACTTCCAGCTCCACTCCCCCCAAAACCTCTAAATTCTAGTCAACACAATCTGGAGCCACAACACCCCAATTCAGTAGTTAACCTTTCCTCCAAACCTCTCTCCCAATCCGAAACCTCTGTCCTATCCAAAGGCCTCACCTTCAGCCCCACTCCCAGATTCAACCAAACAGCCCTCGTCACAGATTTACTGTCCTACACTCAGTCTCTTCTGGAAATATCACTTTGCCACGATGAAAAATAATCCTAATCCTACTCACAATGATCCAACTCCCCAAGACACTATCCAAATTGAACCCTGCCTGGAACAGTTCTGTCCTCCATCACAGTGGGACCCACCTCCTCTTCCTCAAAATCTCCCTCTCCAAACCTTCCAGGAATTTCTGACTTCCAGCCTTGCCTCTCAATCTTTCTTGAAAAACCTTAATCCTACTCCCAACATCACCACAGCTGAAGCCCAGGCTATCCGTGATCTGAAAGCTGACTGATCCATCATCATTCTTCCGACTGACAAGGGTTCCATGACCGTGGTACTTGATCGTTGGGTGTATATGGCTGAGGGACTGCGTCAGCTTTCAGACAACACCACATACAAAGTTTGCCAACGTAATCCCATTCCTGATGTCAAGGCGGAACCCTCAGAACCTTAGGCCCCCTACAAAACCTTTCACCTGACTCCATCAACCTCCTGACCCCAACACACCCCGCACCCCTACCTTCTACCTTCTTCCTAAAATTCACAAACACAATCATCCCGGCCACCCCATTGTAGCTGGCTACCAAGCCCCCACAGAACGTATCTCTGCCTATGTAGATCAACACCTTCAACCCATTACATGCAGTCTCCCATCCTTCATCAAAGACTCCAACCAATTTCTCGAACGCCTGGAATCCCTACCCAGTCTGTTACCCCCGAGAACCATCCTTGTAACCATTGATGCCACTTCCTTATACACAAATATTCTGCACATCCAGGGCCTCACTGCGATGGAGCACTTCCTTTCATGCCGATCACCTGCCACCCTACCAAAAACCTCTTTCCTCATTACCTTAGCCAGTTAGTACAGATTTATTGATGACATCTTCATGATCTGGACTCACAGTGAAGAAGAACTCCAGAATTTCCTCTCCAACCTCAACTCCTTTGGTTCCATCAGATTCACCTGGTCCTACTCCAAATCCCATGCCACTTTCCTTGACGTTGACCTCCACCTGTCCAATGGCCAGCTTCACACGTCTGTCCACATCAAACCCACCAACAAGCAACAGTACCTCCATTATGACAGCTGCAACCTATTCCACATCCAGTGGTCCCTTCCCTACAGCCTAGGTCTTCGTGGCAAACGAATCTGCTCCAGTCCAGAATCCCTGAACCATTACACCAACAACCTGAAAACAGTTTTCGCATCCCGCAACTACCCTCCCGACCTGGTACAGAAGCAAATAACCAGAGCCACTTCTTCATCCCCTCAAACCCAGAACCTCCCGCAGAAGAACCACAAAAGTGCCCCACTTGTGACAGGATACTTTCCGGGACTGGATCAGACTCTGAATGTGGCTCTCCAGCAGGGATACGACTTCCTCAAATCCTGTCCTGAAATGAGATCCATCCTTCATGAAATCCTCCCCACTCCACCAAGAGTGTCTTTCCGCCGTCCACCTAACCTTCGTAACCTCTTAGTTCATCCCTATGAAATCCCCAAACCACCTTCCCTACCCTCTGGCTCCTACCCTTGTAACCGCCCTCGGTGTAAAACTTGTCCCACGCACCCTCCCACCGGCACCTACTCCAGTCCTGTAACCCGGAAGGTGTACACGATCAAAGGCAGAGCCACGTGTGAAAGCAGCCACGTGATTTACTAACTGACCTGCCTACACTGTGAAGCTTTCTATGTGGGAATGACCAGCAACAAACTGTCTATTCGCATGAATGGACACAGGCAGACATGTTTGTTGGTAATGAGGATCACCCTGTGGCTAAACATGCCTTGGTGCACGGCCAGCACATCTTGGAACAGTGTTACACCGTCCGGATTATCTGGATACTTCCCACTAACACCAACGTGTCAGAACTCTGGAGATGGGAACTTGCCCTTCAGTATATCCTCTCTTCTTGTTATCCACCAGGGCTCAATCTCCACTAATTTCAATTTGCCGCCGCTCATACCTCACCTGTCTTTCAACAACATCTTTGTCTCTCTCTCTCTGTGTGTATATATATATATATATATATATATATATATATATATATATATATATATAAGGCCTAATTGCCTCCATTACAGCAAGTTCCAAGGAATGCTTGTGGTTCTAATGTATGCCTGTAGCATTGCTCAACGAGTATTTGCACCACGAATCTTCCCCTTTTGGACACAAACCGTGCTGTTTCATCTGTTAATACTCTGTGAAACCATGTTGCCCGGACAGCTCGTCTCATGTTCTCCAAATCTCCTGCATTATTGCTAGTCTATAATATTGAGTCAAAGAATCAGTTTCACTTTGTGTAAGATGACCTGGACCACCAATGTGTTTTCTGTCTGACAGTTTCTTTCCACTGAAGTCTTTACATAATTTTCTCAGCCGAGCTCCCACTCTTTTTTGTACATGCCCAACACATTCAAGCTTTTCTATCATAGTGTTCCCATCTGGTATGTCATTAACAACAGTAGTGTGTGCTTCACAGTGGCCATTCCCAAGATAGCCAACATACCTCACAACATGACTGACCTCTGATCTTTTAAAAATGTTTAGAACTCCTTTCGTTTTACTTGTTTCCACAAGTGTTATCAAAGTTCTTTACACAAATTTGTGTGCCAATAAATTTACTTGAACAACCCTGGCAGTGCTGTGTTAGACATTCATAATCTAGTATCTTACCAGTTTCAATAAATGTGCCAGTTACAACCCCATTCGGAGAAGTATTACCTCTCTTTTGCCAAGTTCCATTAAATGCTGCTACAATGTCTGTATTTTCAGACAAGGCTACTGCTTCTTCTGTTGCTCTTTTCATTGAATGTAGACTTACACCACATCAAGCATTATGTATTAATTTATTGTATCTGTCAAGCCTCAGTGGAGGTGGAGGCAAATCCGTCACTGTACAAAAAGTATGGGCAGCTCTCTTTCTCCTTCCAATACATGGCATTGCATAAGCAAGCTGAATATTTCCAGAATGAGATTTTCACTCTGCAGCGGAGTGTGCGCTGATATGAAACTTCCTGACAGATTAAAACAGTGTGCCCGACCGAGACTCGAACTCGGGACCTTTGCCTTTCGCGGGTAAGTGCTCTACCATCTGAGCTACCGAAGCACGACTCACACCCGGTCATCACAGTTTTACTCTGCCAGTATCTCGTCTCCTACCTTCCAAACTTTACAGAAGCTCTCCTGCGAACCTTGCAGAACTAGCACTCCTGAAAGAAAGGATACTGCGGAGCCTCCGGCTGTGGCTAAGCCATGAAAGGATACTGCGGAGACATGGCTTAGCCACAGCCGGAGGCTCCGCAGTATCCTTTCTTTCAGGCGTGCTAGTTCTGCAAGGTTCGCAGGAGAGCTTCTGTAAGGTTTGGAAGGTAGGAGACGAGATACTGGCAGAAGTAAAGCTGTGATGACTGGGCGTGAGTCGTGCTTTGGTAGATCAGATGGTAGAGCACTTGCCCGCGAAAGACAAAGTTCCCGAGTTCGAGTCTCAGTCGGGCACACAGTTTTAATCTGCCAGGAAGTTTCAAGTTGAATATTTACTCTGTAATGTTGACTATCAGTTACTGGCGATGTCATAGTATCACTGTGCATCTTATACGAGTTACAGGCAATCACTAACAATTTGAAAGACCCTTCCTTGCTGAAATGTCCTCAGAAACGTCAGTACTCTCTTCACAAATGCAATACTTACATTACACAGCACTCTTCAAAAGTCTTGGCAGGTTATTTGGGTTCACAATAGCATTTCCGTCATTATTGCTGCTTACAATACTACTAGGCTTGTTCTTATTACTTTCAGAAAGCGAAAGTTTACGTCTAGAAGCACTGCCTGTAGACACAGCTTCCGTGGGTGACTTTTGAAGCAACTGATGTGTATTTTGGTTGTGTTTGGAACAGGTTGCCGCAAAAATTTCATTTGAGGCTGAATTTCTTTACTCTCGCCATTTGTAGCACACACGCGCGCGCGCGCGCGCGCGCACACACACACACACACACACACACACACACACACACACACACACACACACACATAGAGAGAGAGAAACAAAACTACACACAATAACTATAAAACCACTAATGTAAACACTCGAACCATAGCCTTCTAGACATGCCGGTACTTTGGTTCTGGGAGTCAGTGCCTTCTAGAATACACGTGTGTTAACGATCCCTAACTAATGATGCAAAAAAATGGAACAAAATAATGCATCACGTATTCTGATGCACTTCAAACTGGCAGATGGGGATGACCACTGTGCAGCATTACGTTCAACCGCAATTTAAGAACGAACATAAAATGATAATGCCCATAAACTACGCATTTTTGAAACCAGGATGAAATGGTCTTTTCTATAGACCACGAATTTTTTTTAAAAATTTTTGGTCATTTTCATGAGCACGTCCCCTTAAGAATATAAGTAAGAAAGTCTTAACAGTTATCAGAACTTGTGAACTGTGCCAGATAATGAAGGATGACAATCAAGTGGTGAAGTGTAACTTGTATCTTAGGTGGGGAGGCTTGCATGCCTCCGTGATACATATAGTCGTACCGTAGGTGCAACCACAATGGAGGGGTATCTGTTGAGAGGCTAGACAAGCATGTGGTTCCTGAAGAGGGACAGCGGCCTTTTCAGTAGTTGCAGGGGCAACAGTCTCGATGATTGACTGATCTGGCTTTGTGATATTAACCAAAACGGCCTTGCTGTGCTGGTGTTGCAAAAGGCTGAAAGCAAGGGGAAACTACAGCCATAATTTTTCCCGAGGGTATGCAGCTTTATTGTATGGTTAAATGATGATGGCGTCCTCTTGGGTAAAATATTCTGGAGGTGAAATAGTCTCCCATTTGGATCTCCGGGCTGGGACTACTCAGGAGGACATCGTTATCAGGTGAAACAAAACTGGTGTTCTATGGATCAGAGTGTGGAAAGTCAGATCCCTTAATCGGATAGGTAGGTTATAAAATTTAAAAAGGAAAATGGATGAGTTAAAGTTAGAAATAAAGGGTATTCATGAAGTACAGTGACAGGAGGAACAAGACTTCTGGTCAAGTGAATACAGGGTTATAAATACAAAATCAACTAGGGGTAATGCAAGAGCCGGTTAAATAATGAGTAAAAAAAATAGGAGCATGGGTAAGCTACTACAAACAGCATAGTGAACGCATTACTGTAACCAAGACAGACACGAAGCCCACACCTACCACACTAGTACAAGTTTATATGCCCACTAGCTCCGCAGATGACGATGAGATTGAAGAAATGTATGACGAGAAAAAAGAGATTATTCAGATAGTGAAGGGAGATAAAAATTTAATAGTCATGAGGGACTGGAATTCGATAGTTGGTAAAGAAAGAAAAGGAAAAGTAGTAGGTGAATATGGAATGGGGCTAAGGAATGGAATGAAAGTGCAAACTGCCTGGTAGAGTTTTGCACAGAGCGTAACTTAATCATAGCTAACACTTGGTTTAAGAATCATAAAAGAAGGTTATATACATGGAAGAGGCGTGGAGACACTGGAAGGTTTCAGATAGATTATATAATGGTAAGACAGAGATATAGGAACCACGTTTTAAATTGTAAGACATTTCCAGGTGCAGATGTGTACTCTGACCACAATCTATTGGTTATGAACTGTAGATTAAAACTGAAGAAACTGCAAAAGGTCGGAATTTAAGGAGATGGAACCTGGATAAATTGAAAGAACCAGGAGTTGTTGAGAGTTTTGGAGAGAGTATTAGGGAATGAATGACAAGAACGGGGGAAATAAATACAGTGGAAGAAGAATGGGTAGCTCTGAGGGATGAAGTAGTGAAGGCAGCAGAGGATCAAGTAGGTAAAAATATGAGGGCTAATAGAAATCCTATTGTAACAGAAGAGATATTGAATTTAATTGATGAAAGGAGAAAACAAAAATGCAGTAAATGAAGGAAGCAAAAAGGAATAAAAATATCTCCAAAATGAGATTGACAGGAAGTTCAAAATCGCTAAGCAGGGATGGCTAAAAGACAGATGTAAGGATGTAGAGGCATACATCACTAGGAGTAACATAAATAATGCCTACAAGGAAATTAAAGAGACCTTTGGAGAAAAGGGTACCACCTGTATGAATATCAAGAGCTCAGATGGAAAATCAGTTCTAAGCAAAGGAGGGAAACAGAAAGGTGGAAGGAGTATATAGAGAGTCTATACAAGGGCGATTTACTTGATGACAATATTATGGAAATGGAAGAGGATGTCAATGAAGATGAAATGGGAGATATGACACTGCGTGAATAGTTTGATAGAGCACTGAAAGACCTAAGTCGAAACAAGGCCCCGGGGGTAGACAACATTCAATCAGAACTACTGATGGCCTTGGGAGAGCCAGCCCTGACAAAACTGTACCAGCTGGAGAGCAAGATGTATGAGATAGGTGAAATAACCTCAGACTTCAAGAAGAATATAATAATTCAAATCCCAAAGAAAGCAGGTGTTTACAGGTCTGAAAATTACTGAACTATCAGTTTAATAAGTCACAGCTGCAAAATAATAACACGAATTCCTTACAGACGAATGTAAAAACTGGTAGAAGCAGATCTTGGGAAAGATCAATTTGGATTCTGTAGAAATGTTGGAACACGTGAGGCAATATTGACCCTACCAGTTACCCTAGAGACGGTTGTAGCCTATCCCCAATGTTATTCAATCTGTATATTGAGCAAGCAGTAAAGGAAACAAAAGAAAATTTTGGCGTAGGAATTAAAATCCATGGAGAAGAAATAAAAACTTTGAGGTTAGCCGATGACATTATAATTCTGCCCAGAGACAGCAAAGGACCTGGAGGAGCAGTTGAACGCAACAGACATTGTCTTGAAAGGAGGATATAAAGATTAACATCAACAAAAGCAAAATGACGATAATGGAATGTAGTCGAATTAAATCAGGTAATGCTGAGGGAATTAGATTGGGAAATGATTAGCTTAAAGTAGTAAATGAGTTTTGCTATTTGGGGAGAAAAATAACTGACGATGCTCGAAGTAGATAGGATATAAAATGTAGACAGGCAATGGCAAGCAAAACGTTTCTGAAGAAGAGAAATTTCTTAACATCTAGTATCGATTTAAGTGTCCGGTAGTCTTTTTTGAATGTATGTGCATGGAGGGTAGCCATGTATGCAAGTGAAATCTGGATGATAAATAGTTTAGACAAAAAGAGAATAGAAGCTTCTAAATGTGGTGCTACAGAAGAATACTGAAGATTAGATGGGTAGATCATGTAACTAATGAGGAGGCTTTGAATAGAACATCTACATCTACATCTACATTTATACTCCGCAAGCCACCCAACAGTGTGTGGCGGAGGGCACTTTACGTGCCACTGTCATTACCTCCCTTTCCTGTTCCAGTCGCATATGGTTCGCGGGAAGAACGACTGTCTGAAAGCCTCTGTGCGCTCTAATCTCCCTAATTTTACATTCGTGATCTCCTCGGGAGGTATAAATAGGAGGAAGCAATATATTCGATACCTCATCCAGAAACGCACCCTCTTGAAACCTGGCGAGCAAGCTACACCGCGATGCAGAGCGCCTCTCTTGCAGAGTCTGCCACTTGAGTTTGTCAAACATCTCCGTAACGCTGTCACGCTTACCAAATAACCCTGTGACGAAACGCGCCGCTCTTCTTTGGATCTTCTCTATCTCCTCCGTCAACCCGATCTGGTACAGATCCCACACTGATGAGCAATACTCAAGTATAGGTCGAACGAGTGTTTTGTAAGCCACCTCCTTTGTTGATGGACTACATTTTCTAAGGACTCTCCCAATGAATCTCAACCTGGTACCCGCCTTACCAACAATTAATTTTATATGATCATTCCACTTCAAATCGTTCCGCACGCATACTCCCAGATATTTTACAGAAGTAACTGCTACCAGTGTTTGTTCCGCTATCATAGAATCATACAATAAAGGATCCTTCTTTCTATGTATTCGCAATACATTACATTTGTCTATGTTAAGGGTCAGTTGCCACTCCCTGCACCAAGTGCCTATCCGCTTCAGATCTTCCTGCATTTCGCTACAATTTTCTAATGCTGCAACTTCTCTGTATACTACAGCATCATCCGCAAAAAGCCGCATGGAACTTCCGACACTATCTACTAGGTCATTTATATATATTGTGAAAAGCAATGGTCCCATAACACTCCCCTGTGGCACGCCAGAGGTTACTTTAACGTCTGTAGACGTCTCTCGGTTGATAACAACATGCTGTGTTCTGTTTGCTAAAAACTCTTCAATCGAGCCACACAGCTGGTCTGATATTCCGTAGGCTCTTACTTTGTTTATCAGGCGACAGTGCGGAACTGTATCGAACGCCTTCCGGAAGTCAAGAAAAATAGCATCTACCTGGGAGCCTGTACCTAATATTTTCTGGGTCTCATGAACAAATAAAGCGAGTTGGGTCTCACACGATCACTGTTTCCGGAATCCATGTTGATTCCTACATAGTAGATTCTGAGTTTCCAAAATCGACATGATACTCGAGCCAAAACCATGTTCTAAAATTCTACAACAGATCGACGTCAGAGATATAGGTCTATAGTTTTGCGCATCTGCTCGACGACCCTTCTTGAAGACTGGGACTACCTGTGCTCTTTTCCAATCATTTGGAACCTTCCGTTCCTCTAGAGACTTGCGGTACACGGCTGTTAGAAGGGGAGAAGAGGAATTTGTGGTGTAAGTTGACTAGAAGGAGGGATCAGTTGGTAGGGCATGTTCTGAGCCATCAAGGGATCAACAATTTAATTTAGCACTGGGGTGCAATGTGGAGGGTAAAAATTGTAGAGGGAGACCACATGATTAATACATTAAACAGATTCAGAAGGATGTAGGTTGCATTAGATACTTAGAGATGAAGCAGCTTGCACAGGATAGAGTAGCATGGAAAGCTGCAGTCTCTGGACTGAAGACCACAAAACAACAACAACAACAACAACAACATATACAGATTCTCCAGATCTCTTAGGTCTTCATTATGTGTAGGAAACTTAAGAGTCCATCTGTGTAGGCCATGTTAGCAAAACGTCTGCTACTGCAGTTTGCAACCACGAGAGGAAATTCAGAAATGTGAAGGTGTGACTTCATTGAGCTATACGTGACACCACATATACACCTAGTGGAAATGACATATAAATTGTATTTCCACCCATGACAGTGCTGCCATCCCATGTGGTGCTGGAGGATTATCAGCTGTTTCTGTAATTCTGTCCACTCCCACTTCTGTTTAAATATCTTTATTCTGCATCTTTTTTGGAAAGACACTTCCTTAGAAATTTTTAATTACTAATATAAAACTGTTGTAATTGTAATCTTATTTTAAAGATGTTAAGGGCAATGCAGGCATGCAGGGCATGCAGCTTTACTGTATGTTTACATGATGATGGCGTCCTCTTGGGTAAAATATTCCGGAGGTAAAATAGTCCCCCATTCGGATCTCCGGGCGGGGACTACTCAAGAGGATGTCGTTATCAGGAGAAAGAAAACTGGCGTTCTACGGATCGGAGCGTGGAATGTCAGATCCCTTAATCGGGCAGGTAGGTTAGAAAATTTAAAAAGGGAAATGGATAGGTTGAAGTTAGATATAGTGGGAATTAGTGAAGTTCGGTGGCAGGAGGAAGACGACTTCTGGTCAGGTGACTACAGGGTTATAAACACAAAATCAAATAGGGGTAATGCAGGAGTAGGTTTAATAATGAATAGGAAAATAGGAATGCGGGTAAGCTACTACAAACAGCATAGTGAACGCATTATTGTGGCCAAGATAGATACGAAGCCCACGCCTACTACAGTAGTACAAGTTTATATGCCAACTAGCTCTGCAGATGACGAAGAAATTGAAGAAATGTATGATGAAATAAAAGAAATTATTCAGATTGTGAAGGGAGACGAAAATTTAATAGTCATGGGTGACTGGAATTCGAGTGTAGGAAAAGGGAGAGAAGGAAACATAGTAGGTGAATATGGATTGGGGGACAGAAATGAAAGAGGAAGCCGCCTGGTCGAATTTTGCACAGAGCACAACATAATCATAGCTAACACTTGGTTTAAGAATCATGAAAGAAGGTTGTATACATGGAAGAACCCTGGAGATACTAAAAGGTATCAGATAGATTATATAATGGTAAGACAGAGATTTAGGAACCAGGTTTTAAATTGTAAGACATTTCCAGGGGCAGATGTGGACTCTGACCACAATCTATTGGTTATGACCTGTAGATTAAAACTGAAGAAACTGCAAAAAGGTGGGAATTTAAGGAGATGGGACCTGGATAAACTAAAAGAACCAGAGGTAGTACAGGGATTCAGGGAGAGCATAAGGGAGCAATTGACAGGAATGGGGGAAATAAATACAGTAGAAGAAGAATGGGTAGCTTTGAGGGATGAAGTAGTGAAGGCAGCAGAGGATCAAGTAGGTAAAAAGACGAGGGCTAGTAGAAATCCTTGGGTAACAGAAGAAATATTGTATTTAATTGATGAAAGGAGAAAATATAAAAATGCAGTAAGTGAAACAGGCAAAAAGGAATACAAACGTCTCAAAAATGAGATCGACAGGAAGTGCAAAATGGCTAAGCAGGGATGGCTAGAGGACAAATGTAAGGATGTAGAGGCCTATCTCACTAGGGGTAAGATAGATACCGCCTACAGGAAAATTAAAGAGACCTTTGGAGAAAAGAGAACCACTTGTATGAATATCAAGAGCTCAGATGGAAACCCAGTTCTAAGCAAAGAAGGGAAAGCAGAAAGGTGGAAGGAGTATATAGAGGGTCTATACAAGGGCGATGTACTTGAGGACAATATTATGGAAATGGAAGAGGATGTAGATGAAGATGAAATGGGAGATATGATACTGCGTGAAGAGTTTGACAGAGCACTGAAAGACCTGAGTCGAAACAAGGCCCCCGGAGTAGACAATATTCCATTGGAACTACTGACGGCCGTGGGAGAGCCAGTCCTGACAAAACTCTACCATCTGGTGAGCAAGATGTATGAAACAGGCGAAATACCCTCAGACTTCAAGAAGAATATAATAATTCCAATCCCAAAGAAAGCAGGTGTTGACAGATGTGAAAATTACCGAACTATCAGTTTAATAAGTCACAGCTGCAAAATACTAACACGAATTGTTTACAGACGAATGGAAAAACTAGTAGAAGCCAACCTCGGGGAAGATCAGTTTGGATTCCGTAGAAACACTGGAACACGTGAGGCAATACTGACCTTACGACTTATCTTAGAAGAAAGATTAAGGAAAGGCAAACCTACGTTTCTAGCATTTGTAGACTTAGAGAAAGCTTTTGACAATGTTGACTGGAATACTCTCTTTCAAATTCTAAAGGTGGCAGGGGTAAAATACAGGGAGCGAAAGGCTATTTACAATTTGTACAGAAACCAGATGGCAGTTATAAGAGTCGAGGGACATGAAAGGGAAGCAGTGGTTGGGAAGGGAGTAAGACAGGGTTGTAGCCTCTCCCCGATGTTGTTCAATCTGTACATTGAGCAAGCAGTAAAGGAAACAAAAGAAAAATTCGGAGTAGGTATTAAAATTCATGGAGAAGAAATAAAAACTTTGAGGTTCGCTGATGACATTGTAATTCTGTCAGAGACAGCAAAGGACTTGGAAGAGCAGTTGAATGGAATGGACAGTGTCTTGAAAGGAGGATATAAGATGAACATCAACAAAAGCAAAACAAGGATAATGGAATGTAGTCTAATTAAGTCAGGTGATGCTGAGGGAATTAGATTAGGAAATGAGGCACTTAAAGTAGTAAAGGAGTTTTGCTATTTGGGGAGCAAAATAACTGATGATGGTCGAAGTAGAGAGGATATAAAATGTAGGCTGGCAATGGCAAGGAAAGTGTTTCTGAAGAAGAGAAATTTGTTAACATCCAGTATAGATTTAAGTGTCAGGAAGTCATTTCTGAAAGTATTTGTATGGAGTATAGCCATGTATGGAAGTGAAACATGGACGATAAATAGTTTGGACAAGAAGAGAATAGAAGCTTTCGAAATGTGGTGCTACAGAAGAATGCTGAAGATTAGATGGGTAGATCACATAACTAATGAGGAAGTATTGAATAGGATTGGGGAGAAGAGAAGTTTGTGGCACAACTTGACCAGAAGAAGGGATCGGTTGGTAGGACATGTTCTGAGGCATCAAGGGATCACCAATTTAGTATTGGAGGGCAGCGTGGAGGGTAAAAATCGTAGAGGGAGACCAAGAGATGAATACACTAAGCAGATTCAGAAGGATGTAGGTTGCAGTAGGTACTGGGAGATGAAAAAGCTTGCACAGGATAGAGTAGCATGGAGAGCTGCATCAAACCAGTCTCAGGACTGAAGACCACAACAACAACAACAAGGGCAATAAGAGTAAAATCGTTTTCTTGCTAACTAAAATGTTTCCCACACCATATTAGTACTACTTGCAGATTATAACTTGGCATCTGTCGACCATTTTGTGCAAATGTGACTTAGACATTACTACCAGTGGCATTTCAAATGTAAAAACACATGCAAGAGGAAAGAGACATTCAACATTGGTTGATTCATTATTTTCAAGGCAACAAAACAGGTTGTCTTGAGGTATAGTACAAACAGTGCCAGCTCAGTCACAAGTTTCTTCTGAAAGGAATTTAAATGGTAGTGACAAATTACAATCACTTGCTCTTACTACAATATCTAGAACCTCAGTTGAAGAGGATTCCAAAACAAACTCATTGAAACATTTTTTAGTTATTGATGAGACAGTAAAATCTGAGATTATATGGCCTATGAATAAAGTCATGTCTCATTCTTCAGTGAGAAGTTCTGGAAATACAACAGACATATTCCAAATTATGTTTTCTGGCAGCATGATTACAAAAAAATTACAGTTACGCAACTGTAGGTTGTCACATATAATTACTTGTGTACTTGGCCCTCATTTCCTGAAACTCCTACCTAACAAAGTCAGGGTAGTTTGATTCTTTTGTGTGTCAAATGACGAGAGTTTAAGCGAAGTTGTGCAAAAGGCACAGACGGATTTGGTGGTTTGTTTCAGAGATGAACAATATTGGTCTATATCCACAAGATATGTAACATCTGTGTTTTTAAATTTTACCACATCTTCTGATTTACAGTCAGGTTTCCTGGAGGATCTGAATGGTTTGAATTTGTCACCTAAGAATATAATCCAAATTTCTGTGGATGGACCAGATGTGAACTTAAATATGTTGCATGATTTTCAAGCATTTCTGTTAAATGAAGAAGATAATCGAACACAAATGTTTCAGTGTTGCAATTGATCACCTCATGTAGTGAATGAAGCTTTGAAAACTGCTCATAATGAAAGTGGCTGGAATGTTCTTGAATTTCTTAGGCTGGTTCTGTACTTTATGAAGTATTTTCCTTCAAGGAGGACAATGTTCTCAAATATTACATGGTTTTCCAAGCTCCCTTTCAAATTTTGTTCTATAAGATGGGTTGGAAATGTTGTAAGTCATGAAGAGAGCACTTAAACAACATATTCCACATTTGAAGAAGTAAGTTGCTGAGCTACATAAAAGACCACCTGAAAGGGGAAAGTATAGCATTGCTTCTTGGTTCATAAAGAAAACTATTATGGAAATGGTGATATTGACAAAAGTCTTATATCCTCTTTTCGCATGCACATTCTTTGTGCAAAGAGGACCTAAAAAATTAGAAGAAATGTGAATAAGAAAAGAAAGAATGATTACCGAACAAGTGAAAGCAAGATGAAATCAAAGAATTAGAAACGAAAGGAGCAATTTTGTTGAGCAAAGCACCAGAGATTTTGGCAGAAATACAAAATGTAATGAAGTGTTATATTTATTTTATTATGATGTATTTTTAGAGTTTGTTCCCTTTAATCAGTTTTAATCAGTAACTAATAATGTATCTGTATTTGTAAAAACAGAATTTGTAATTTTTATTTGATATTTTCTGTTTCCTTTAAATCAAAATACAATATTTAATATTTTAAAAATGTTTTATTTCTAATCTGCTAATTTTTGATGTGATCTGTCCCCAATTCCTCTCTGATTTATACTTCTAAAAATAATTAATTATAGATATTCTAAGAAATGTCAATATATACCTCTGTAAAAATAGGACACTCTGGAGCCAAATGTACTGAAAAAGTAAACTTGAGAAAGATTTGACTTGAAAAATCTGGAAAATACCTTAATTTTGAAAATGACTAATTATTAGTTTTGGTTTCACAGATAATGTTTACTAATTTTGCTATCACTTCAAATTCTGTGATATTTTTATCCTGTGTTACTCTATCTACAGGGTCAGATGTTTTGTAAGTCAACAAATTAAGGTATATAGTTTTGTGCATAAAATGCTGTGAGAAATTATTGATCTTATATCTAGAGTAGATTTCTGATTTAATCTTCCCTTTCTGAAGTCACCCTTATATTCTGGGAATTGTTTAGATAAATGTTATCTTAATTTTGTTTCAAAAGTTTATTTACAGTTTCATAATAGAATAGATGAAATCAATATTTCTCTGTAGTTATCAACACCTTGTTTATTTATTTTTTTTTTAAATGAAGGGTTTGGTTTAGAGCTATTTGCCATTTTTCTACATGTTTGCCAGTTTCCAGATCTTCTCATAGAACAACTGTTAAAATTTTATAATATTTGCTTTTGATAATTTTAGTGTTTCTGCTGTTATTGAGTATTCAGAACATACTTTGTTTTAATATGTTTAAGGATTTCTTGAATCCACTTCTGTTGATATGGAATTTTCAACTTTCTTTTGTGTTGTTGAAATTTCTAATTCAGGTACAACAACTGAACATTTCAAAAGTTAATCAACTAAATTTGCTAAGATCACAGAAATGGCCTGAATTTTTGCATAAAGTGTCATGCTCTCCTTTTCTGTACTTAAATGGTCCATCTTGCAATGAATTACATTTTTTCGTGCATCAGTAATGAATCGAAATGCTGTTAGTGTCTGGGTGATGAGGTTAAGATACAGTGTAGTTCTGTCTTTGATTGTTACTTCAAAAGAAGTGTTATTCTGTACCTCAAATGCACTAAGTTGCAGTAAGTGATAACTTTTGAGTGATACTTAAAGACTGTGTGGATACAAGCTAGACATACAGTATCTGGCCAGAAGTACCAGAACACTTCTATGTAACGTGGAATTGACCACTAGATATCACAAGAGTCAGAACAACGAGTATAAAAGGAGGCAAGGAGTATCTCGTTGTCAGTAGAGAAGGATTAACAGTCAGGAGAGCTTAAAGTCGCAACTTTGACATGCACTACTGATTGGTTGTCACTTGAGTAACAAATCCATCAGCAACATTTGAACCCTCCTAAAGCTCTGCCCAAGTCAGCTGTTGGTGATGTGATTGTGAAATGTAAATGTAAAGGAACAATCACAGTAAACCAATCCAGGTAGACCTCATGTTGAGATAGATAGGGACAATTGACCATTGCGGGAGGGAGACTGTAAAAAATTACATGAAGTCTGTGAAGGGAATCACTTGGGGATTTCAAATTGTTAGCAGGGGAGCTATCACAGTGACTGTTTGTATGGAGCTCAAAAGAAATGGTGTGCCATGGGTGAACAGCTACTCACAAGCATCAAATTTCTATGGTCAGTGTTAAGCGACACCTGAGGTGGTGTGAAGGCCAAAATCACTGGACACTGGATGATTGGGAATAAGTGATTTGGAATGATGAATCACACGATACCCTGTGGCAGTTTGATGGAAAGGTTTGGGTTTGGTATTTGGTGAATTCCGGAGAACTTTAGGCGCCATCCTGTGTAGTCCCGACAGTGAGGTACGAAGGCAGTGGTGTTACATTATGGAGGTATTTCTTGTGGTTTGGGTATGGTTACCTTATTGTGCTTACAAAATGCTAATTGTGGATGGTTATAAACACATTCTACTGCACTGTATACTGCGTACAGTAGAAGAACAGTTTGCAGATAATGATCCCCCCTCCTCTCCCCCCCCCCCCTCTCTCTCTCTCTCTCTCTTTTTAAATCGATCTTTTATTCTACATGTTTGAAAGTTTTACAGTGTGTAGATACATCCTTTAGGAACAATATTTTCATTTCTCCGCATAATTTCCATCCCTCTTGACTGCCTTACGCTGTTTTGGAACCAGTGCCTGTATACCCGCACAGTAAAATTATGGACCAACCTATTGGAGCTACTGTTTGGCAGCATGCACAAGGCAGTCATCATCTTCAAACCTTGTTCCATGAAGAGAGTCTTTCAGTTTCCCAAAGAGATGATAGTCACATGGAGCCAAGTCAGGACTGTAAGGCAGGTGTTTCAGTGTTGTCCGTCTGAGTTTTGTGATCATGGAGTGTGTACAGTACGAGGCCTGCCGCTGCGAAGACAATCCTCAATATTGCCGTGCCCGCTTTCATCACGTAACCTGCTTGCCCACCGACTAACTGTGATCAACAGCAAAATCTCCATACACCTTTTTCAACCTCTTGTGGATGTTTCCCACTGTCTCGTTTTCACAGCGCATGAATTCTATGACAGCATGTTGCTTCTGACAAACGTCAAGTGTAGCAGCCACCTTGAAGACGTGCTGTGAGGGCGCCACTCACGGGAACAGGTTGTACTAACTTTGAAAACAAGTGGGAAGGATGTATCTACACACTGTAAAACTTTCACACATGCAGAATGAAAACTATTTTTACAAAAATAGTGTACATTTATTTTGGAGTGACCCTCATAGAATGAGGAGGGATGGTTTTGTTGACTCTGGGAAAAATACTTGGGCAAACATGACAATGTCTAACAGCACATCCCATGTTAAATGTTGTGATGAAAACAGATGCAGAAAGCTACATTTCATTGCTGACACCAATGTAATCTCTGGTCCTAGTGGGCACCACTAAACTTGTTATATTTGTGCAATCCTGTTGCTTCTTTGACAGTCAGTTGCTTTCTTGATGAAGATAATGATGATTATTGTCTAAAGCTTTGATGTTCAGAGAATTACAGTGATAAGAACAGTTTGCGCAACAAATCTCATGGCAGAAATACATACTGTTTGCCACTTTTATAGGCCCCACATATAGTGTGAGGTCCTGCAGATATGTTTGCAAATATGTTTTGTGAAATAATGAAAGTGGAGTACCTTTTGACTGGTAAAATTACTATTCATTAATGCAACATCCCTGCTCTTGTGACATTTAACAAGCAGAAAATATGGTTAACTTTGTGTGAATAAAATACTGCTGCTAAACTAGATCAGTGATTTGCAAAATATGAGGAATTTTAAAAATAACTTTCATGTAGTGGTGCATTAATTGTTGGTTTTGTAATCGATATCTATACACAGTTAATTTTATATTTGCTGCAATATGCATGCAATCATTTTGTTGTTCATCTTCTTTATCTTTATAGGAGTGGTATTGTTCAGACTGAACCAATAATAAAATGAATGGATTCCCATACTGTGGCCAGTCGAAATTCTTTATGCAAATTGAAAAATTTCATTGATGAAGACTGTGGTGTGTCCTACTATATTTTTATTACACTGTTATGGAGAAAATAGTTTATTTTCTAAATATTTGGTACAAACTGAATCTGTTTGAATTGTTCCAAGGGGCACATTTTCTACTATTTAGAATGTGAATGGCTTATAAAGGCAGCTGGTTCATTTTATCTCAATCTGTATGTATAAAAGGAAACGTCATTACTGACTCCTCATTGCCCCAAACCGCTAAGGATAATTATCTGAAATTTGAAAAAGTATGGATCTTATACTGTAGGAATTGTTTAAGAAGGGATTTTTCGATATTCCAACCGTAAAAGGGGTGAAATGGGGGATGAAGAGTTTTCTTTTTGAAATGTCATTATAAGTCAGTTTGGAAGCTAGGCCTACAAAAATTGATATTTCGTTTCATGGTCAGAAACAAAGAAATGTTTCATCATTTTTGGAAAATTAACCCTGTGTGGGTGAAATAGTACGTGAAACTTTTTTTGAAAGTGTATCATTATTAAGAAACTATTGAAGTATTTTTAAAGCTACATCTATGAACGTTGGCATTTTGACTTCTCGGGTACAAATAAAAGAAATATTTGTTTCAGTGTTTTTGGAAATTGAACCTCTATGGGGTGAAAAAGCAGATGATATTTTTTATGGACATATTTTATTATGAAAGAAGTTTCAAAGCTAAATCTGTGAATATCTAAATTTGGCTTCTTAGTTGGAAATTTAAAAAAAAGTGTTTTGCTGTATTTGGAAATTCAACCCCTATAGGGTGAAACAGGGGATGAAAGTTTTTCTGGAAATATTTCACTGTGCAAGTGTTTTTGAAGCTAAATGCACGAAAATTTTTATTAAGTTTCTCTGTTAGAAATAAAAGATATGCAAATCACTGTGTTTGGAAATTCAGCCCCTTAGCATTTTTAAAGGTAAATCTTTGAAATTTTGTGTTTCGTTTTTTGGTTAGAGATTAAAAATACATGTTTCACGTTTTTGGGAATTTAGCCCTTAAGGGAGTCAAATAAGGTCAGACAGATTCACTGATTTATCATTGCCTACCCAAACTGCTAAGGACAGAAACTTGAAGTTTGGAGAGGGTGTGGATTTTACACTGTAGGCATCATTTAAGAAAGGATTGTTTGAAATTCCATTCCTAAGGGGGTGAAACTGGGGATAAAAGGCTTTTTGAAAATAAGTTGCTGTGAAGGTAATTTTGAAGCTAGAACTGCGAAAAATGGTATTTGGTTTCTTTCAGGAAATAAAAATGTGTGTTTCAGCATTTTTGTAAATTCAACAACTAAGGGGGTATAATAGTGGGTGAAAAGCTTTTGAAAATTAAATAATTACTAAAGAACTGCTAAAGGATTTTTAAGGCTTTATCTATAACAATTGGTATTTGACTTCTCAGTCAGAAATAATAATAATAATAATCCCCGTGGAGGCCCGGGAAAAGAATAGGCCTCCGGTATGTTCTGATGTTCTGCCAGTCATAAAAGGCAACAAAAAGAACAAACCACTAATAGGGATAACCCCCCTTTTAGTGTGATTAGTTGGTTCCGGACAGAACTAAAGAAGCCTCGGACAAGCGCCGTCATGGTCGGGGACGACGCTTGAACCCTATGCCTGCCCACAATGGTAACGACACTGCTAGCCAACTGGAAAATGATTTAAATCCAAATAGAGGTGTTTTGCAGGATATGCTTCCTGCAACCACCCTAGAAGGAAAACAAAGACAGAGGATGAGATGGTCAGATGAAGTTAATCAACACCTCATGTTCTGTTATTACCAAGCAACAAACCTAGGAACCAACACAACTGGATACAGATCACAAGTATACACACCATTTATTACCACATACCCAGAATTAAACTTTCTAACAGAACGACTAGCTGATCAGATCCGTGTAATAATAAAAAATAACAGGATACCCGTCAGAATTAGAAAACATCAAACAACAAGTACAACAAATACTGGAACAAAATAATGTGCAATCAGAAGAAGAAGAAAATACAATAATGGACTCAAACATCCCAGAGCAAACAAACATAGAACAACACGCATCAATTAAACAATCAGAGGAAAACGAAATCTTAAGACAGCCACCAGAACAAGCACAAATAAAACACGAAGTGACACAGATGTTACATATAGAAGAAAAATTTCAGCTGACATATATAGAGTACAAAGATACAAATACAGACATTAGACCATTCTTGCATAGACCGCCAAATAACCCACAAGTCGAAACAACAATAAAAACTATCAACACAATCATACACAACAAAATAAATGAAAACACAACTATGGAAGAGTTACAACTACTGGTTTATATAGGAGCACTCACTACACTAAATATACACACTAGGCAGAGATCAGAACCAACCAACACACAGAAGAAACCCACAAAACCAGCATGGCAACACAGCCTACAGATCAAAATATAAAAACTGAGAAAAGACATCGGACAGCTAACACAATTTATAAGAAATGAAATCTCAGAAAAAAAAACGAAAAAGGTTAGGTAAAATCTCACAAGAAGCGACAGAGCAATTAGATGAAAAGAAGCAGAAATTACAAGCATTCGCCAAACGACTCAGAAGATACAAAAAAAGTGAAAATAGAAGGAAACAAAACCAAACATTCAACACAAACCAAAAGAAATTTTACCAGACAATAGATAACACACACATTAAAATAAACAATCCACCAAACATAACAGACATGGAACACTTCTGGAGCAACATATGGTCAAACCCGGTACAACATAACAGGCATGCACGGTGGATACAAGCAGAAACAGACACATACAAGATGATACCACAAATGCCTGAAGTGATAATTTTGCAACATGAAGTCACCCAAGCAATTAATTCTACTCACAATTGGAAAGCCCCTGGAAATGTTAAAATAGCAAATTTCTGGCTAAAGAAGTTCACCTCAACACATTCACATCTAACTAAATTATTTAACAGTTACATTGCAGACCCATACACATTCCCTGATACACTTACACAAGGAATAACTTATCTGAAACCTAAAGATCAAGCAGACACAGCGAACCCAGCTAAATATCGCCCCATAACATGCCTACCAACAATCTACAAAATATTAACTTCAGTCATTAAACAGAAATTAATGACACATACAACACAGAACAAAATTATAAATGAAGAACAAAAAGGCTGTTGCAAAGGAGCATGAGGATGTAAAGAGCAACTGATAATAGATGCAGAGGTGACATACCAAGCTAAAACTAAACAAAGGTCGCTACACTACGCATACATTGATTACCAAAAAGCTTTTGATAGTGTACCCCACTCATGGTTACTACAAATATTGGAAATATACAAAGTAGATCCTAAATTGATACAGTTTCTAAACATAGTAATGAAAAGTTGGAAAACCACACTTAATATCCAAACAAATTCAAATAATATCACATCACAGCCAATACAGATTAAATGTGGAATATACCAAGGAGACTCATTAAGTCCTTTCTGGTTCTGCCTTGCTCTGAACCCACTATCCAATGTGCTAAATAATACAAATTATGGATACAATATTACTGGAACATACCCACACAAAATCACACATTTGCTATACATGGATGATCTAAAACTACTGGCAGCAACCAATCAACAACTCAACCAATTACTAAAGATAACAGAAGGATTCAGCAATGATTTAAGTATGGCTTTTGGAACAGACAAATGTAAGAAAAATAGCATAGTCAAGGGAAAACACACTAAACAAGAAGATTACATATTGGATAACCACAGTGACTGCATAGAAGCGATGGAAAAAACAGATGCCTATAAATATCTAGGATACAGACAAAAAGTAGGAATAGATAATATAAATATTAAAGAAGAACTGAAGGAAAAATATAGACAAAGACTAACAAAAATACTGAAAACAGAATTGACAGCAAGAAACAAGACAAAAGCTACAAATACTTATGCTATACCAATATTGACCTACTCATTTGGAGTAGTGAAATGGAGTAACACAGACCTAGAAGCACTCAATACACTTACACTATCACAATGCCACAAATATAGAATACATCACATACATTCAGCAACAGAAAGATTCACATTAAGCAGAAAGGAAGGAGGAAGGGGATTTATCGACATAAAAAAACTACATTATGGACAGGTAGACAATTTAAGAAAATTCTTTCTAGAACGAGCAGAAACTAGCAAAATACACAAGGCAATCACTCATATAAATACATCAGCTACACCACTGCAATTTCATAACCACTTCTACAACCCTTTAGATCACATAACATCAACAGATACGAAGAAAGTAAATTGGAAAAAGAAAACACTTCATGGCAAGTACCCATATCATCTAACACAGCCACACATCAATCAAGACGCATCCAACACATGGCTAAGAAAAGGCAATACATACAGTGAGACAGAAGGATTCATGATTGCAATACAGGATCAAACAATAAACACCAGGTATTACAGCAAGCATACTATTAAAGATCCCAATACCACAACAGATAAATGCTGACTTTGTAAACTACAAATAGAAACAGTAGATCACATCACAAGCGGATGTACAATACTAGCAAATACAGAATACCCCAGAAGACATGACAATGTCACAAAAATAATACATCAACAGCTTGCCTTACAACATAAACTTATAAAACAACACGTTCCTACATACAAGTATGCACCACAAAATGTACTGGAGAATGATGAATACAAATTATACTGGAACAGAACCATTATAACATATAAAACAACGCCACATAACAAACCTGACATCATACTCACCAATAAAAAGAAGAAATTAACACGACTAATCGAAATATCCATACCCAATACAACAAATATACAAAAGAAAACAGGAGAAAAAATTAAAAAATACATCCAACTGGGTGAGGAAGTCAAAGACATGTGTCATCAGGATAAAGTTGACATCATACCAATTATACTATCAACTACAGGAGTCATACCACACAATATCCACCAGTACATCAATGCAATACAGCTACATCCAAACATATACACTCCTGGAAATTGAAATAAGAACACTGTGAATTCATTGTCCCAGGAAGGGGAAACTTTATTGACACATTCCTAGGGTCAGATACATCACATGATCACACTGACAGAACCACAGGCACATAGACACAGGCAACAGAGCATGCACAATGTCGGCACTAGTACAGTGTATATCCACCTTTCGCAGCAATGCAGGCTGCTATTCTCCCATGGAGACGATCGTAGAGATGCTGGATGTAGTCCTGTGGAACGGCTTGCCATGCCATTTCCACCTGGCACCTCAGTTGGACCAGCATTCGCGCTGGACGTGCAGACCGCGTGAGACGACGCTTCATCCAGTCCCAAACATGCTCAATGGGGGACAGATCCGGAGATCTTGCTGGCCAGGGTAGTTGACTTACACCTTCTAGAGCACGTTGGGTGGCACGGGATACATGCGGACGTGCATTGTCCTGTTGGAACAGCAAGTTCCCTTGCCGGTCTAGGAATGGTAGAATGATGGGTTCGATGACGGTTTGGATGTACTGTGCACTATTCAGTGTCCCCTCGACGATCACCAGTGGTGTACGGCCAGTGTAGGAGATTACTCCCCACACCATGATGCCGGGTGTTGGCCCTGTGTGCCTCGGTCGTATGCAGTCCTGATTGTGGCGCTCACCTGCACGGCGCCAAACACGCATACGACCATCATTGGCACCAAGGCAGAAGCGACTCTCATCGCTGAAGACGACACGTCTCCTTTCGTCCCTCCATTCACGCCTGTCGCGACACCACTGGAGGCGGGCTGCACGATGTTGGGGCATGAGCGGAAGACGGCCTAACGGTGTGCGGGACCATAGCCCAGCTTCATGGAGACGGTTGCGAATGGTCCTCGCCGATACCCCAGGAGCAACAGTGTCCCTAATTTGCTGGGAAGTGGCGGTGCGGTCCCCTACGCCACTGCGTAGGATCCTACGGTCTTGGCGTGCATCCGTGCGTCGCTGCGGTCCGGTCCCAGGTCGACGGGCACGTGCACCTTCCGCCGACCACTGGCGACAACATCGATGTACTGTGGAGACCTCACGCCCCACGTGTTGAGCAATTCGGCGGTACGTCCACCCGTCCTCCCGCATGCCCACTATACGCTCTCGCTCAAAGTCCGTCAACTGCACATACGGTTCACGTCCACGCTGTCGCAGCATGCTACCAGTGTTAAAGACTGCGATGGAGCTCCGTATGCCACGGCAAACTGGCTGACACTGACGGCGGCGGTGCACAAATGCTGCGCAGCTAGCGCCATTCGACGGCCAACACCGGGGTTCCTGGTGTGTCCGCTGTGCCGTGCGTGTGATCATTGCTTGTACAGCCCTCTCGCAGTGTCCGGAGCATGTATGGTGAGTCTGACACACCGGTGTCAATGTGTTCTTTTTTCCATTTCCAGGAGTGTAGTTCGACATATACAGCATTTTATCTTGCCTGTGGGCATCCTTTGTTTCCATGAAAAAATTGGAAGTGTGGAGTCATTATGAGGTTACGCCAAATCATTTGACATAGAAGCAATCAGTTTTATCACAAACTAGTTTTTATTATACCCTTTTTGTTGTTAAGTCTATAATTTAATTCAAAATATTGTCAAAATTTAATATTAACACCACTTCAGGGAGAAGATGGGTTCAACAAATTTTGAATCCAGAATGAGTGGTGTATATCTGACACACATTAATGGAAAAGGAAATGTTGAAAATTTAGGTTTTGGTGTTTTTAGTTGTTTCTACACCAGGAGGAGAAGGCAGGCTGGGACTGGGGAAAGGAACAGGAAAGGAATGATGTACAGATGCAGGAGTTAGCACAAAGTTTCACAATTTTCGACAGAACAGCCATTGGAGGATGTACATTTCATGAAACTGAAAAAAGGAGAGTCCAAGTTGCGATATCAGCAGTTATGAGGAGGACAGATTGCTACTCAATGTGTTATCTTTATGGTGAATAGCACTCTTATCCTTTTCATTAAATTGAGTGTTTCATTTGTAAAACTGAATTACCATTTGCTATGGATGTGATGATGTGAGTGTGATGATCTTGGTTTGTTGCCATGCTACTATATACAGAGTCCTACATGTATTGTATAATGCACTGTTCTATAAAGGATATTATGGGTGGCAAGTTCTGTGTTGCATTTATTTTCTTAGAAAACTTTTGTCATGAATGAACAATCTTTCTGTAGATGTTCCCTGACCAACTAAATAACCAGTAGATTTCTGTTGTTGGTGATGTGTGATATTGCTTGTAATCCTGTTTAGCCATAGTACAAGTTGATAGTGTAGCATCACAGTCCATGGGGGCATGGGGTTTAAACAAATAGTTGTAATGTTTGCATTTACGATGTTAGTGTTTGCCTACATATGTGGAAAGAAATGATATGTAATAATAAATGTTAGCAGTATTTCTGCAGTCACTCTCTTAACTTTTGGCAGCCGTGTAATGTGAATTTTAAGTTCAATGACAACAACAAGGAATTTCTTGTAATGGTGATAAATGGGTGTTTGCTCACAAAATCAATGGAGCATGTTTTAAATCTTGAAATGGTCACCACCAGAGTGCAAGTAATTTACTAGTATGTGGAAAAGATGTGGAGAGAAAATTTTGGTTTATAATTGCAGTGAAAGCCATTTGTCCTTTCCTTTTTTGTGCATGTTAAGTAGGATTTCATGAATTGTTATTCATGAAATCCTACTTAGAATATCAATGGCTGGTATTGCAACATTGACAGCAATATTTCATTTTTCTTTCCACATTTTTTCCACCTACTAGCAATTTACTTGCATTATGTTTGTGACTATTTCAAGATTTGAAACACACTCTATTAGTCTTATAAGCAAATACCTATTGATGACCATTATCAGAAATTTCTTACTGTAGTCACTGACCTAAAAATTCACATTACAGTGGCTGCCAAAAGTTAATAGAGTGTTTGCTGAAACATGGCTTGGGTTTATTATTATGTCTCATTTCTTTTTTCATGTGTAGGCGAAGTCTTAACATTGTAAATGCAAACATTACAACTGTTTGTTTATCCCCTCCACCCATCTGGACTGTGATGCCACACTATCAACTTGTACTATGACTTGACAGGACTACAAGCAGTATTATACATTGGCAACAATAGAGATATATTGGCTATGTAATGAGTCAGAAAACATCTGCAGGAAGATTATTTCCTCCACAACAAAAGTTTTCTAAGAGAATGATTGCAACACAAAACTTGCCGGCTGTCATATACATTACAGAACACTACATTATACAATACATGCTGGACTCAGTGTATAGTAGTATGCCAACAAAGCATCCGCAGTAAATGGTAATTCACTTTTACAACTTAAACACTGATTTTAATGAAAGGTGTAAGGGTGTTACTCACCATAAAGATGACACATTGAGTAGCAATGTATCCTTTTCATTGTTGTTGGTATTCTCACCTGGACTCGTCATTGTTAAATTTAATGAAAATCACACCCTCCAATGTTCTTTTCAGTGAAAAATGTGAATTTCTTCTACTAAGCAGTCCTGAACGATTTAAAATACAAAAAATTCTGGATAAATTGGAATTTTTAATGTGTGACAAACAAAGAGCACCACCCATATTTCTCAAAATGAAGAGCACCAATGGATGCACCTAACAGTTAGCCACACTCAAGGAATTTGCATCACTTTGATTTGATGAAGTGTTTAAGTTGTCAAATTATCACCATTAAATGTACATGTTTCATTGCGTGTAGAGTTCTGACATTTCCCCCCAGTCCTACAGGGCTGAGGTGGCAGAACTCCACACCATGGTCTAATTCACAAATGTCAGTTTGTTACCAATTCTCATCACGATTCCTATGCCGGTTCTATGGATAATGGCACAATCATTTGGTTGCCTCATGAAAAGGAGGTGCGTCAGTGTGCACTACAACTTGAAATCCCATCTTTGAGTGAAGTATTAAATATTGTTCAATCTTTCAAGGTACAAGGGTTAGAACTTAAATGGTGGCAACTAATTATTCACAACAGATACAAAAGAGTTACATGTTAGCACCTGTTACGGTCCTTCATCCTCGATGTGCTGGGTTAGATTCGAGATTTGACTGCTGCATGATTTGCCAGAATGAAAGCCTGCTTGTTGTGAGATAGACTTCACTTTGAGGGTGGCACTGATTTGGTTAAGTACGAGCCATTCTAATATCTTGAAGGTGTGTTTTATGATGTATCACTCGAACACTGACTCAGCGAAAATACAGGACAACAGTTTTACCAGCACATTAAAATTGGACTGCACTGGCCAGTTAGCTGGCCCAACTAAACAGTAGTGATGTGAACATTGGCAGTTATGATGTAAAAACAGATGAGCAGACAAAAAATATGGCTTTGAGTGTCATTTAATTTTTGAATAGAATGAAATAATACACAGCAAAACTCTGACAGTATGCTTCTTACAAGACAATACGGAAAACATAACATAATGTTGACAGTAGCTAACATAGTGATGTACAACTTAAACACAGGGCAATTTTTCTGCACCAGCTATGTGTAATGTAATAGTGTATTGCAGGGATTTCACCATATAGTTAAAATAGTGTACAGTTTAGGAACTGTTATTAGCTATGTTGATAACAAGGCATTCAACAAGAGAAACCATGAAGCCATTCAAGCATCACTATTTTCCTCCATTTTTGTGCATGCTTTTCTGCATCCTGCCAGCATTCAACATTGACATATGACAAAGCTTCGTACATTCATTCCAGTACATCTGGGAGCTTAAATTTCATGTTATTTCTCACAAAATAAGCTTTAACTCAATTCTGTTTAGATTGCAGTGGTATGGTGGCAGCTATAATAATGCAGCAGTTGCATGATATGCACAGTGTCATGGAAACTATTGTTTTCCACATTTCTAACAAAGCTTATCACTCTGGCTTGTTGAGATCACATGTGTAATGTAAAATGGTGGATTTAGTCCCAATAAAGAGAATTTGATTTTTCATTTTTGTCCCAAAAATTTATTTATAGTGTGTTCTTAATTTAAACACTCTTTAATAGCAAGTTTTATGCAAAATATCGATAATTACAGTTTTATATTTGCAATGAAAACTGGAATATGTGTAGTTAGAAACAAGAAGAAAAGAAGGGAAATGATGATTAGATGAGTGTTAAATAGTATACATTTGATGAATTTTATATTTAAATGATCTAGGAGAATTCTATATTTAATTAATCTATGTAATCAAATTGAATTGGGGGGGGGGGGGGGGTTCAGTGAAAAGAGAAAGACTAGAGCAAGCTTCAAACCAGTGATCAATACAACATCCAGCCACAATTCTTTAAGGCTAGCGATTCAGCCATGCAGTTCATTCACAAATATGCCTTAACTTCTGTAAATAAGATCCCTCAGAAAACTTCAAAGCCAATTTCCTCTCTGAACTTGTGAAAAGTGTTAAGAACGACCAGTTTTTGGCCACTTTTTAAAGGTGTTCTGTTTGTCTAGTTTAGTATGGAGCAGGAAATTGCATGAGCAATTTTCACTGTATATACAAACCACAAAAAAAGTTTTGCATCAGCCCGGTTGCCAGAACTCCTGAAGATAGATGTTGACTGTGGATATTGTACTACAGACACAGTCCCTTCACTATTCAGAGATGTCACTAAATCTGCTCAAAGATGTGAACAACTGTGCATGAGCAGCGCCTATTAAATGGAGGGGGTCCAACAGCCCATCAGTTCCAATCATTCCACCAGGAATGACATACACGACTCGTGTTGTTTGTAGTTCAGCCATACCTAGACAGTCAATAACATGGTTCGATCACATCCAAATTGTTACTGCGTGCCAAGAAGGGCTCTCAACAAGGGAAGTGTCCAGGCATCTTGGAATGAACCACAGTGATGTTGATCGAACGTGGAGAAGATACAGAGATAATTGTCAATGACATGCCTCGCTCAGGCCACCCAGGGGCTACTCCTGCAGTGGATTACCGCTACCTACGGTTTATGGCTTGGAGGAACCCTGACAGCAACACCACCATGTCGAATAATGCCTTTCTTGCACCCACAGGATGTCATGTTACGACTAAAACTGTGCGCCATAGGCTGCATGATGCGCAACTTCAGTCTCAACGTCCATGGCAAGGTCCATTTTTGCAACCATGACACCATGCATTGCGGTACAGCATGCCGAATGGACCGCTCAGTAATGTCATTACATTCTTTTCAGCATTGAGTGTTGCATATGCTTTCAGCGAGACAACTATTGAAGGCCTGTTTTGAGGCAATCCGATCAGGTTGAATGCCTTAGACATACTGTCCAGCAAGGTGGAGGTCCCTGAAGTTTTGGGGTGGCATTATGTGTGGCCGACGTACTCCACTGGTGGTCATGGAAGACGCCATAATGACTGTATGATACGTGAATGCCATCCTCCGACCAATAGTGCAACCATATTAGCAGCTTATTGGCAAGGAATTCATCTTCATGGATGACAATTTACGCCCCTATTGTGCACATCTTGTGAATGACTTCCTTCAGGATAATGACACTGCTTGACTAGAGTGGTCAGCATGTTCTTCAGACATGAACCCTATTGAACAAGACACGGGATTTATGGACAACATGACCCACCAACTACTCTGAGGGATCTATGCCGAATTGCTGTTGAGGAGAGGTACAATATGGACCAACAGTGCCTTGATGAACCTGTGGATAGTATGCAATGACGAATACAGGCATGCATCAATGCAAGAGGACGTGCTACTGGGTGTTAGAGGTACCAATGTGTACAGCAGTCAGGACCACCACCTCTGAAGGTCTCCCTGTATGATGATACAACAAGCAACGTGTGGTTTTCATGAGCAATAAAAAGGGCGGAAATGATGTTTATGTTGATCTCTATTCCAATTTTCTGTGCTGGTTCCATAACTCTCAGAACCAAGGTGATGCAAAACTTTTTTTGATGTGTGTATTAACAGCACAACAATTAGAGTACAACTAGTGTGTACAGAGACTGTGGTGGTACACAATTTTTGCAATAAAAACTACAGAGCTGAGTTGTATTTAAGAAATATGAGGGTGGCGTGCATGCAAATTTCTCAGAATCATTACGAGAGGTCACCGCTAGCCCAACGAGTTGTTTACATGATATTCATTGTACTGTTGCATGTAAACACATGCCACATCAGTGCTTTTGGAAGAGAGCTGTGGCAGTGATGTGGCTTTGTTGTTGTTTCCACGTAGTGATTTGTGAAGATAGAAAAAAATCAAGATTTAAGTAGTGATTAAGTATTTCATAAAGAAAGGTATGAAAGGAAACAACATTCATGCTGATTTCCAGAATACATGGTGGGGGGCAGGAAGGTGGGTGGGGGGCAGCCTCTGCTCCTTTATATTAAACTGTGGACAAATGAATTTAAATTTTGTCAGGAGAGCTTAGATGATGATCTGCGCAGTGGTCATCCAAGATGTGTCACTACTCCAGAAATCATTCCAAAAGTGCACAAAATGGTCATCGAGGATCGCCGATTGAAAGTGTGTGAAATTGCTTGTGCTTGCCAAATGTCATCTGAAAGGGTGTATCACATTTTAATTGAATAATTAGAAATGAAAAAATTATCTGCAAGATGGGTGCCGCGACTCTTGATGCTGGTTCAAAAATGCATGAGAATGGACATATTGGAAGAATGTTTGGCCTGTTTTAGCAGAAATGAAAAAGATTTCTTGCACCGGTTTGTGACCACAGATGGAACTCTGGTGCACTACTATACCCCAGAGACAAAACAGCAGTCAAAGCAGTGAAAACACGTTGATTCTCCACCACCAAAGAAGGCAAAGACTATCGCTTCACCGGGAAGGGGAATTCTGTTTGTAGATTATCTACCCACTGGGCAAACAATTACTGGAGAATACTATGCTAACCTCCTGGGCAAATTGCAATAAAAGTTTTGCAAAAAAGGCTAGATTTAGTAAGGGAAAGTCATCTTCCATCAATACAATGCGCGCCCGCACACGTGCCGTTGCCAGGGCAAAATCACATGAACTGAGGTATGAATTGTTGCCACACCTGCCTTATTCACCTGATATTGCTTCATCAGACTTCCATCTCTTCCCAAAAGTGAAAATTTTTCTTGGAGCACGAAGTTTCACTTCAAATGAAGAACTGATAGCCAGAGTTGACATCTATTCTGCAGGCCTGAGGAAACTCATTTTTGAGAGGGGATCAAGGCACTGGAACATTGTTGGACCAAGTGCATTAATCTACAAGAAGAGTACATTGAAAAATAAAAATAGTTTTGGTGATATAAGTACTTTTTTCTGTTCTGTTCCAAGAACTTTTCAAGCCATCCTTGTATGTTGATGGCAGTTAATACAACAGAAGATCTTGAAGTTTCATTTACAGTATCCTAGCAATAGGATATCTAATACATAAGTAGGACCTGCTTCCAAGAGAGTAAGAACACCAGTGTACATGTTCTATGGCTGCAGACTAATCATCGCGTTTGCATTTGTTTGCATCAAGTTTGGTCGTATGATGAACAAAGTGTAGCACAAAGTAAATATGTACGCTGTGGTCCACGTTTTCTTTGCCTTCTCCTATTTTATCTTGATAATTGAGCAAACACTGTAGATACATCATCTATTTGTGTGAATTTGTCAATCCGATTGTTCCTGTTTCAGCAGTTGGCAAAGGAAAAGAAATTGAAATAGTCTGCTGTGTATACTTTTCTAGAATAGAGTATACAGTAGTAAGTCACCACTATCAGTGCAGTATCAGCTGAAGAGTTTCAGAAAAGTACTTTTGTCTTGTATTTTCTAATCCTGCACAAACATGGAATTTCTCATACTATGACCATTGAAAATTCGAGCTGAACATTTATGTCAGAGCCTCAAATGTAGGCACTGAGCATAGTCCCCCACCCAACATTCTTTTCATAACAGCTAGAAATAATCATGTATACATTAAACAGTGTTGTATGGAGTTTATAAAACGGGAATGTATAGAGATAACTCTGACCTCAAGAACCTATCAGAATAGAAACTTGATGGCTTGTAGGGTCATACCTTTTGCAGATCTCTGGAAGATTTAGTTAAGATATTATTGAAAATGAAGCAGGTATGTATTTCTCTGGTAACAACATCAACGACTTAACATTCAGTTAATTTTGTCTGCCATTAGTTCTGGCTTGAGCAGTTACAGAAACTTAAGGGGCCACTCCGAAGATTATAACAATGGGGAGGTCATTATTCAGTGGATTGAAACAAACCACTTACAACGTATTGACAGTGTCAAACTCCCTGTGTCATTTAAAAATCCGAGATGTTGAAGAGATTACAACTTGGAGCATAAAATATGTTGCACATGTATATCAAACAACCAAAACAGGAAAAATATTTTTCAAGTAATGTACATGTTCATCTGCAAATGTCAGATTTTCATGCAGGTATAAAATCCAGAAAGCAAACCAGAAGATGTTCCATAGCATAATAGATAAAATAGTACTGAAATAACACCAGCAACAAAGTTCTAAGACAGTCTATTCCAAGAGGCTGTAGGTGCAATTAGCTCAAGGGTTTATCATGAGAAATGGAACACAAGCTATAAAGATATGTATAACTATTTAAAGCTAACCACTTTGTGCATACAGGTAGTACTAGCTAACTGTTAATCAACTTAGTACAGATTGCCAAAACAGCAAGTTGTATTAGAAAGGCAATGGAAGAACTGTAAATGGGAAGAGCAATTGAATCTTTGAGATATCTCAACTGCAACACTTCATACTCTACAGGAGGATGTTCCTACCACTGCCAGCCAAATAGCCAGGCTCTCCTGGAAAACAGCACACCTAGACTGAAATCCTCCAAATTATACTTCAAAATATATAGGAACAATGAAGAAGAAGAAGAAGAAATACTAATACTTGGAACTCCTTCAGTACAGAAGAGCCAAACAGGACACTTAACAGGAGCAAAGTGAAGAAGGCTCAAAGACTTATATGATATTCTAGTACTACAAATTAAGTGTTTTGGAGCTAAAATATAACAATGGGTGCTTGAACTCGTTGTAAATTGCTTCATCTTCAACCAACACATTAACATCTGGAAGCAGACATGGGTAATAGCAATCTTAAAACAAGGAAAGCCAGTTAATAATCCTGGAAGCTCCTGACTCCCCCTCACCCCCTCCCCACCCCTTCAGCCCCACTCCCTCTGCTGCCTCACATCTGTAAAAACTATGAGAGAATTCTTCAGGCACAAAAGCACCATGTAACCCTTGAAATTGTGATGAAATCCAACCAACCAACTAATGTGAGTATTCCTGCCCTGACTGCCCCAAGCCTCAAGAGCCCCTTGTTAGCAACTTTTAATCAAACTGATGGTACCTAGCTCTGAACTAAACTAGTCTAACTGGTAAGCTCTTTTTGTGATATTCTTATTTGCCTTTTTTCTGTTTGCTTTAAGCTTTTCATGCAGAAGTGTTGTATTCCCACAACTTATACTGTTTTTAATTTGTAATAACCCGATATGTTTGATTTCAGTGAAAGAAATAGTCAGAATTTTTGCCATTAGTACATTAATCAGGTTTTTTATATAAAAATATCTGAAAAACATTCATTGACATTTCCATTTTGGCTTCTGTTCCAGATTTACCACACTTCATTAAAAACAGATTTGCTTGTGGATTCCCTAAAGACTGGGAACTGTTAAGAAGAAAGTGGATCATGTTTTTAAAAGCAGGTATGTTAAGCCTCTTTGTGAATCAAGTACTAACCTGTGCTTGAAAGAAACATGATCTCTTTTTGTAATTATTTGATGAAGAAAAGAGAGATGCTATCTCCAGTAAAGACAGATAACATGTACAGACTTATCATAGCAAAGAAACATGCTTCATCTGTTTCTACCATATTTTACAAATACAATGTACGGTTAAAAGGCTCTGACAGTGGGAGGAGGATTGGGGGGGGGGGGGGGGGGTGGAGGAGAAGACTTTGTAGTTTCATCTTCTTTTTTCTTTGAAAACTAGTTGTATCTTATAACTAATATAGTCACTTATTCAAACTGAAATTTTATGCTGCATTAGTCTAGGATTCTTTTTGTTTCTTTGTTGTGCTGTATTATTTGTGTTTATGCCTTGCATTATCATGGATGAGTCTGAAAATGAAGGAAGATGGTGAAATCTGGTAATGGCACATTGCCTATTCCTCTCATTATCATGGATGAGTCTGAAAATGAAGGACGATGGTGAAATCTGGTAATGGCACATTGCCTATTCCTCTCAAATAACACTAAGGGGACTACTATATTTTGTATTTTGGGGGTGGGTGGATGGGTGAGGGGGATATCAACATAAGCTATACCAAAGGACCTCACAATGTTAATGTATTAATTGTAAAATGTAAATATGTTTAAACAGTTCATTTATATGCATAAAATTAGTGATTAATGATGTACATCCAACCCAAGATACTTCAAACCTCATTGAAAGTAGTGTTCCATCACACACCCAACCTCCTCAGCATTATAGTCCATTCCTGTACCACTCTCAATCCCAATCACATCCCTTGGGAGGCTCAGGTGCAAGAGCTGCCCAGTCCCTCACCCAGCACTTCCTATTGTAGTCCTGTCACAGGCTTATCATATCCCTTCAGAGGCTGCCTTGCTGTGACAGCAGCCACCATCATATACCAGCTCTGCTGCGATTGTTGCAGAGCTTTTTATATTGTTGTAGTTGCCAACCAGCTGTCTGCCAGGATGAATGGCCACCGCCAAATTGTGGCCGAGAGCAAAGTAGAGCTCTCTGTGGCGCAACACGCAGCTGGACATAACGTGCTTGAGTTTCATGGCTGCTTCACAACCCAAGCTATCTGGATCCTCCCCTCCACCACCAGCTTTTCTGAAGAGCACAGATGGGAGTATCCTTACAACACATTCTCTGCACCTGAAGTTATTCCGACCTAACCCTGTGGCAACATACCGTTCCCACACCCTCCATCTAACAGTTTTCACCTCCTCTATTCTTTCACCTCATCCCTACTCTTGTCTCCCAACCTCTTTGTTTGGCACCCTCTGCCAACACACCCACCCATCTTTCCCATTCCCCACTTCTCTCCCTTTTTGCTCCATGTTTCCACCCAACTCCCTGCCTCACAGCCTCCCAAAGCAACACTTGCCACTAGCGTAGTCCCCTGCATGGCCTGCCAGACAGGCTTATCTCTCCTCCCACATGTACACTGCTATCTCTTTCACTTCCCTTTCCCTGCCCCCTCCAGACTGCTGCTTCTCTCTTCTATGTGACAGTTGCATTCTGGCAGGAGCTGCCATGGATGGCAGTCAAGATGTGGGCATCAGGTGTGCCTACTTGTGTGAATGAATGTGTGTGTGTGTGTGTGTGTGTGTGTGTGTGTGTGTGTGTGTGTGTGTGTGTGTTTACTTTTCAGACAAAGACTGTTGTTGAAAGCTAATGTGTAAATGTCATGTAGTTATGCCTGTTTGCAACTTAACGCATCATCTTTACAGTAAATAGCATTCTGTCCTTTCGTTATATTGTTGATATTCCAGCCTGGAGTTTTCATTGTTTAAAATTAATGCTTTAAATGTAACAGTATACTTGCACTATACTTTCACCTATACCCTTCATCTTTTTCTGATGAAGATGGTGTCTGAAAGCTTATGTGTAACTGTCTTTTAATTGTACTTGTCTGCAACACAATGTTTCACCTTTACAATAAATAGCAATCTATCTTTTCCTACATTGTTGATATTCTGACCTGAAGTTTCCTTGTTTGATATATTAAATTTAGTTATGATTACTTTAATTAATTAATATATTTAAAGAATAATTATTTTAAATGATACATTTCTGATGGTTTGTGATTTCAACTGTCCTTCAGTAGCAATATTCTGTTGGCATATCCTCACTTTACCCTTCCTGTTTGTTTCTCTTCTATGGGTCAGAGCACATGGCTCTGGCAGCTGTTTCAAATCCTGTATAGTTTGTCGTTGCTGTATCTGTTGCCTGACATTTTTGTAATGGTCTCTACAGTTATGAATGCTGTCTTGCGTTGTGTTTGCAGTGATTTTCATAAAAAGTTATTATTTTAATGGAAAATGGAAACCCAACAAGAATCTTCTACCAGTGATGTTATGGGTGGAAACATCAAAACTACAACTTTTCATGACACTTTCTCAATTTATGAAGAAAAAGGTGTGATCACCAACAATCTTTCTGTCTATGTGAGTCCTGTAGAAATAGCTAGGGGTTAAGCAATTGCAGAGCAGGTTACTGAAATTATCAATGATAATTTCATAGTAAATAACGGAGATATGACATTATACACTGAACCTAACAAACAAGATCATTATGAAGAGGTATGTGGTTGGTCTCTCTCTCTCTCTCTCTCTCTCTCTCTCTCTCTCTCTCTCTCTCTCTGGTTTGATTCCCACTATTAAATTTTTTCCCTCTCCTTGCATTGGTATTGCCCATTGTTGTAATGTTCTCTTCATCAGCTGTTCATAGCAGCCCATTGCACCCTGAAACCCTTCGTATGTTTCACAGCTGTTGAATGCAACTATGTTATTTTTAATAACAGGAATTTCCATTTTGGACAAGCATCAGCAAAATCATTGACTTTCTTCATATTGGTCAAGGGCATGACAGTATGAGAGGAATATCCTTTGATATTTTAGGCACCTGTAAGGGACATCCACATGCTACTACTCAAAAAACTTCAGCCAAATCAGTGAACCCTATCCTGCACCTTCTCCTTTGCAAGATTGAGTACAGACACTAGATTCCCTCTGTTGATCAAGAACTGTTCAGTCACTTCTCATCACCTTGTATGCCAAATATTATTGCTGAAAAGTTCTTTCACAATCAACATTCACATTTCATGTATGAGAATGGTCTACTGCAGTTAGGGTAAGTTAGCAAAGATACAGAACAAACCTTTTAAAAATGATCTGTATCAGAATTAACACAAGCACTTTTTCAAGACCAGTGATCATTTCTGGAATGCAGTATTTGTTATAGTCTACATTTGACCATAATAGCTTCACTTCATCTTCTCTCCGCTTTTCAAGTTGTCTGTTTTCCACTGCAATGTTCTCTTTGTCTGCAGGGTTGTAGTGCCACACCCATTGAAGCATTACAGACTAGTTTGTAACTAAAAAAATAGACACAAGATAGTACAGAATCACTGTTACTGTGTAGTGCAGGTAGAGTTCAATAACTAATGAAAAAACTTAATACAGTAAGTTTAGAAGTAGACCTACAAAACATGTAATAGAAAATGGTGCAAGTTGACAGCTGAGCCGTAGAACAGTTTAGTTTTCCTATTCAGTTCACTTCTTGACTACAGCTGGATGGAGAGCTGAAGACAAACAGAAAGGACTGAGTCCCTGTTTTGTATTTTGCTCCTAAATACATTAAAAATTGTGACATGTTTGAAATTAAAGTTTACAATCAGTGTTTGTTACCAGTTTTGTCATAAAGCAGTGGCACATGGCCATTAAATTAAAAAACCTTTCAAACACTCGAGGGTGGTCCATCGAGCAATAAGGAGATACACATTGGGAATTACTATAAGATAAGAAAAAACATACCAATGGCTCAGGGAACAGACTTCAGTGGAAGATTAATTTGATAATGCTAACAAAAATGAAATTGAGTTGGACAGGACTTGTAGCCACACAATTTGATTGCAGATGGACTGAGCAAGCTACTTGCTGGACTCTGCTAGACTAAGAACAGAGATGCTGAACTTGTAGATAATGGATAGGTAACGTTAAAAGACTTGCAACAACACCATGGAAGCATATGGCAGAAATGGTGGTGTGTTAAGTCATAAATATCTTAGGATTTCTCACCAAATTGATATTTGGAATTTTATTTTTGAATTCATTTTCTCTCTTTACTCTTGTTTTGGTTGTGTTCAACTTTTATTGTCAACAAGGCTTCGGTATTTGTTTAAATCTAGTGATTTCATGACAATTGACCAAACATCAATAGTGAAACACATTGGGTCTGTGCCACTTCTCACTACTTTGTCACCTCTCAGCACAGTGTTTGGCACATAAATCACTAAAATGATTTCTAACACTCTCCAATACTGGAAAATAGTGCAATAATGGAAGGAGTAAAGAAACTACACTGCTGAGGTAAGAATATGGAGCTGCCCAGGACAGTGTAGCTGTGCATGTATACGTGTTGCTTTGGGTTGCTTGAACATACTGTATCAGGTGTTGGCTTTGACTTGCGATGTAATGATGTTATGAAGTGCAACGTCATACAAGCATGAACAGAGAGAGAGAACAGAACATTGGATATATTTATTTAGGAATTCGTTCAGTTTTATTTTTCATAATTTAATTCAGGAATTACAAACATCAAAAAACGTTTTGCATCACTTCGGTTCCGAGAGTTCTGGAACCTGTACAGAAAATTGGAACAGAGATCAAGATAAACATCATTTCTGCCCTTTTTATTGCATATGAAAACGAAACATTGCATGTTATACCACCATACAGCAATTTGTTGTCCTGGAAGATGAATGCCTTACCAATATGCTGCCAATATGGTTGCGCTATCAGTCAGAGGATGCCATTCATGTATCGTACAGTCATTACAGCACCTTACATGACCACCAGCAGCGTTCACCAGCCCCACATAATGCCACCCAAACTCAGCAGGGAACCTCCACCTTTCTGCACTTGCTGGACAGTGTGTCTAAGGTGTTCAGACTGACTGGGCTGCCTCCAAACACGTCTCCGGTGATTGACTGGTTAAAGGCATATGCAACACTCGTCGATGAAGAGAAGGTGATGCCAATCCTGAGCGGTCCATTCAGCATGTTGTTGGGCCCATCTGTACTGTTCTGCATGGTGTCGTGGTTGCAATGATGGACTTCGCCATAGATGTTGGGAGTGAATGCTGCACATCATGCAGCCTATTGCACAGTGTTTGAGTCGTAACATGACGTCCTGTGGCTGCCTGAAAAGCATTATTCAACATGGTGGCATTGCTGTCAGGGTTCCTCAGAGCCATAATCATTTGGTAGCAGTCATCCACTACAGTAATAGCCCTTGGGCAGCCTGAGCGAGGAATGTCATCCACAGTTCCTGTCTCTCTGTATCTCCTCCATGTCCGAACAACATCACTTTGGTTCACTCCAAGACCCCTGGACATTTCCCTTGTTGAGAGCCCTTCCTGGCACAAAGTAACAATGCAGACATGATCAAACTGTGGTATTGACTGTCTAGGCATGGTTGAACTACAGACAGCACGAGCCATGTACCTCCTTCCTGGTGGAATGTCTGGAACTGATCGGCTGTCGGGCCTCCTCCATCTAATAGGCACTGCTCATGCATGGTTGTTTACATCTTTGGGTGGGTTTAGTGACATCTCTGAACAGTCAAAGGGACTGTGTCTGTGCTACAATATCAACAGTCAACGTCAATGTTCATGAGTTTGAGGAACTGGGATGATGGCTGTATTTTAACTTATTGAATTTTGTCCAAGTGTTAGCCCCAGAACTATTTATGGTGACCATACAGATAATAATCCCATAGTGTCCCTCATTTTCTTTTACTTCTTTGCTGGAATTGATTTGATTATCTTTGCGTTAGATACAAAAGAAACAACTGATCAGTTTGCCACATAAATCTGTAATATTCTGTGTGATGCGAGCATGTAGTGTTGTTCACATGAACAAATGGTTGTTGAAAGAAAATAAATACTTAATTACTTAATGCCCTCAACTTACTACTTAATCAGTCACACACACACACACACACACACACACACACACACACACACACACACACACACACACACACACACACACACACACACACACTCTCTTCATGAAGCCAAATGATCAATTACGTGCACTGAGATGTGTTACTCCACTTTTAATGATTTTGCATTATCCCCTCAAACATTTATGAAATCATTCTCCTCCCCCCCACAACAAACATTCTAATGTCCAGTAAATGATAACACCTGAATCATATTGCACATAGGACCTGGAGATGATAGTGCTGGCCAGGATCAACTAGGAAAACTCTGCTGCAAGATACGACATAATTTATTTAACCATGAGCTGCAATGTCAAAGTGCTGTGATGCTCCCAGATTTACCCTCTTCAGGTGTGTGGTCTACTGGCATTTCCATTGATGTCGGAGGGTTGAGGGGGCAAGATGGCTGTTTGATATCCTTGTCTCATGTTGCTGACACTGTTTACCTCACTTGGCAGTGCATGGCTAAGTTAGCATTATGTGACCCTTAGTGAGCAGTGCCAGTGTTGCATAAACCACTGAATTCTCATAGGCAGCCACTGCTACTGGTTTAGAAACTCACCCTAATGTATAATGATTGCTGCTATACCTCCGTGGTTGTGAACTGCTGCCCTCCAAGGCAGAAGTCTTGTGATGCATTGGAGCTCAGAGCCTAGGGGTGGCTCATCTGTTGTGTCATTCCGAGTCTACAGGTGCAGACATAAAACTGTGAGTTGGTCTGGTGGAGGTGGCTGCCCAGATTGGTATCGGCTGCTGGCTGGCCTAAAATATGATGGATAATTGCACCGAACTGATGTCGTTGAAGGTGCTGCCAGACTGTGCATAATTGTGTTAGAAAGATAGAGTATTTATGACAATTAATAACACTCTCATTGTGCCGTTGCCTTGTTCCCAGGCACATACATATTGACATCTCAGTGTCTCAGTGCTGTGGAAATACTATGCAGGCTGGTTTGTTGTTGTGTGGCCTTACACCACAGTGTACAGACAGACTCACTTGTGAAATTACATGTCACCCCCTCTGTGCTTGACCGCTTGCCTTGCATACAGCTATAGTGGAGCTGCTTTTAATTCAGTGATGCACAAAATTTACTGGAGGCATTACAGTATTGTTGTGTTACGTACTGATACTTATAATTATACATAATATAAATGGACAGATAAAAAATCTTGTTACTGAAGGCAGCAGGGGAACACACGTAAGAAAGGTATTATGTAGGCAAGCTTTAGGCAGAGGGCTGAAGGAAAAAGACCTGGTGAGGTTTAGGAAAAGAGATAGAGTTCAGAAAAATCAGCCAGAACACCAGGTCAGGGAAGACTTACTGGCCGGGATGAGAAGGAAAGACTACAATATATTTTCAAAAAAATATTATTTTCATTATTATAGTTTTACATCCCCCCCATGAACAATAGACCTTGCCGTTAGTGGGAAGGCTTGCGTGCCTCAGCGATACAGATGGCCGTACCGTAGGTGCAACCACAACGGAGGGTTATCTGTTGAGAGGCCAGACAAACGTGTGGTTCCTGAAGAAGGGCAGCAGCCTTTCCAGTTGTTGCAGGGGCAACAGTCTGGATGATTGACTGATCTGGCCTTGTAACAATAACCAAAACGGCCTTGCTGTGCTGGTACTGCGAACGGCTGAAAGCAAGGGGAAACTAGAGCCATAATTTTTCCCGAGGGCATGCAGCTTTACTGAATGGTTAAATGATGATGGCGTCCTCTTGGGTAAAATATTCCGGAGGTAAAATAGTCCCCCATTCGGATCACCGGGCGGGGACTACTCAAGAGAACGTTGTTATCAGGAGAAAGTAAACTGGCATTCTACAGATCGAAGCGTGGAATGTCAGATCCCTTAATCCAGCAGGTAGGTTAGAAATTTTAAAAAGAGAAATGGATAGGTTAAGGTTAGATATAGTAGGAATTAGTGAAGTTCGCTGGCAGGAGGAACAAGACTTTTGGTCAGGTGAATACAGGGTTATAAATACAAAATCGAATAGAGGTAATGCAGGAGTAGGTTTAATAATGAATAAAAAAATAGGCGTGCGGGTAAGCTGCTACAGACAGCATAGTGAACGCATTATTGTGGCCAAGATAAACACAAAGCCCATACCTACTACAGTAGTACAAGTTTATATGCCAACTAGCTCTGCAGATGATGTAGAAATTTATGAAATGTATGATGAGATAAAAGAAATTATACAGGTAGTGAAGGGAGACGAAAATTTAATAGTCATGGGTGACTGGAATTCGAGAGTAGGAAAAGGGAGAGAAGGAAAATAGTAGGTGAATATGGATTGGGGGGAAGAAATGAAAGAGGAAGCCATCTGATAGAATTTTGCACAGAGCATAACATAATCATAGCTAACACTTGGTTCAAGAATCATAAAAGGAGATTGTACACATGGAAGAATCCCGGAGATACTGAAAGGTATCAGATAGATTATATAATGATAAGACAGAGATTTAGGAACCAGGTTTTAAATTGTAAGACATTTCCAGGCATAGATGTGGACTCTGACCACAATCTATTGCTTATGAACTGTAGATTAAAACTGAAGAAACTGCTAAAATGTGGGAATTTAAGGAGATGGGACATGGATACACTGAAAGAACCAGAGGTTGTACAGAGTTTCAGGGAGAGCATAAGAGAACAATTGACAGGAATGGGGGGAAGAAATACAGTAGAAGAAGAATGGGTAGCTGTGAGGGATGAAATAGTGAAGGCAGCAGAGGATCAAATAGGTAAAAAGACGAGGGCTAGCAGAAACCCTTGGGTAACAAAAGAAATATTGAATTTAATTGATGAAAGGAGAAAATATAAAAATGCAGTGAATGAAGCAGGCAAAAAGGAATACAAATGTCTCAAAAATGAGATCGACAGGAAGTGCGAAATGGCTAAGCAGGGATGGCCAGAGGATAAATGTAAGGATGTAGAGGCTTTTCTCACTAGGGGTAAGATAGATACTGCCTACAGGAAAATTAAAGAGACCTTTGGAGAAAAGAGAACCACTTGTCTGAATATCAAGAGCTCAGATGGAAACCCAGTTCTAACCAAAGAAGGGGAAGCAGAAAGATGGAAGGAGTATATAGAGGGTCTATACAAGGGCGATGTACTTGAGGACAATATTATAGAAATGGAAGAGAATGTAGATGAAGATTAAATGGGAGATACGATACTGCGTGAAGAGTTTGTCAGAGCACTGAAAGACCTGAGACAAAACAAGGCCCCGGGAGTAGACAACATTCCATTGGATCTACTGACGGTCTTGGGAGAGCCAGTGCTGACAAAACTCTATCATCTGGTGAGAAAGATGTATGAGACAGGCGAAGTACCCTCAGACTTCAAGAAGAATATAATAATTCCAATCCCAAAGAAAGCAGGTGTTGACAGATGTGAAAATTACCGAACTATCAGTTTAATAAGTCACAGCTGCAAAATACAAACACGAATTCTTTACAGACGAATGCAAAAACTGGTAGAAACCGACATCGGGGAAGATCAGTTTGGATTCTGTAGAAATATTGGAACACGTGAGGCAATACTGACCTTACGACGTTAGAAGAAAGATTAAGGAAAGGAAAACCTACGTTTCTAGCATTTTTAGACTTAGAGAAAGCTTTTGACAATGTTGACTGGAATACTCTCTTTCAAATTCTAAAGGTGGCGGGGGTAAAATACAAGAAGCAAAAGGCTATATACAATTTGTACAGAAACCAGATGGCAGTTATAAGAGTCGAGGGGCATGAAAGGGTAGCAGTGGTTGGGAAGGGAGTGAGACAGGGTTGTAGCCTCTCCCCAATGTTATTCAATCTGTATATTGAGCAAGCAGTAAAGGAAACAAAAGAAAAGTCTGGATTAGGTATTAAAATCCATGGAGAAGTAATAAAAACTTTGAGGTTCGCCGATGACAGAGACAGCAAAGGACTTGGAAGAGCAGTTGAATGTAATGGACAATGTCTTGAAAGGAGGATACAAGATGAATATCAACAAAAGCAAAACGAGGATAATGGAATGTAGTCGAATTAAGTCGGGTGATGCTGAGGGAATCAGATTAGGAAATGAGACGCTTAAAGTAGTAAAGGAGTTTTGCTATTTGGGGAGCAAAATAACTGATGATGGTCGAAGTAGAGAAAACATAAAATGTAGACTGGCAATGGCAAGGAAAGCATTTCTGAAGAAGAGAAATTTGTTAACATCGAGTATAGATTTAAGTGTCAGGAAGTCGTTTCTGAAAGTATTCGTATGGAGTGTAGCCATGTATGGAAGTGAAACATGGACGATAAATAGTTTGGACAGGAAGAGAATAGAAGCTTTCGAAATGTGGTGCTACAGAAGAATGCTGAAGATTAGATGGTTAGATCACATAACTAATGAGGTGGTATTGAATAGAATTGGGGAGAAGAGGTGTTTGTGGCACAACTTGACAAGAAGAAGGGACCGGTTGGTAGGACATGTTCTGAGGCACCAAGGGATCACAAATTTAGCATTGGAGGGTAGCGTGGAGGGTAAAAATCGTAGAGGGAGACCAAGAGATGAATACACTAAGCAGATTCAGAAGGATGTAGGTTGCAGTAGGTACTGGGAGATGATGAAACTTGGCACAGGATAGTGTAGCTTGGAGAGCTGAATCAAACCAGTCTCAGGACTGAAGACCATAACAACAACATAGTTTTACATGATATTTTGTTGTATGTATGAGTCTTTACTTGTTCCTCTGTTTGTTTCTTTGGTTGTTGTTGCTGCATGTGATGCAACTGACTCAGAAAACAATATTTCAAAAGTTCTACATGTTTGTCAGTAAAAGCTTGATTTTACTTGCAAAGTAATGAAAAATAGTGGTTATGAAATGTTTTCTGGATTGCGTAAATTTTCACTTTCCCTATAGTAATACCCTGAATGCCCTATTTCTGTTGTAATAGTTATTTCTTGACATACATTAAAGTTGTAATTTTATTCAGTGAGTTTGCTGTTCTCTCATGTGATGCATGGTTTTATCTTGTTTGATAACATTATTCACCATTTCACAGTATTTTGTGCATTGGAATTGCTGAATGAGGTGGTGCAAATCACCGTCCAGCCACCCAGATTTTTCTGTTCTGTGTTTTCTGGAGATTGGCTGGTTTTCCCCCAATTGACTCTGTCCTGTATCTCAAATACCCTCATTAATTAAACATTAAACAATTGGTTGATTGAGTGAAATTCTGCATCTTGCCCTTGACGGTTCTTTGTATAAAACTGTGTTACAACTCACATTTCCTTTTATATTATATACTGATTATATTAATGAAACAGGTTGTCTGTTAATACTATGATTTTACTTATAAATATTTTTAAGTCTATGAATATTGTAAGGGCAGCTATAGGAAAATGAATATTTCTAGAAAAGCTTTCCACCTTTCAGTCATATGACTCGAGTTACAAACTACTCAGCAAGTGTTCTTTCAAGATATTTAACAAGTGTTGAGACTGCAATTGGACCTGTATCTCTAGATATTTTGTTTGTTACCTAAGGGTGTGGTTTTACCTTGACTTTTCATTGTCTTAGTATTTTTGCATATTGGTATGACAAAACATTTCTCATTTTTCTCACAGTGTGCCCAACAGATACAAAAAAATCTTTGAAGATGTTTTCGTGTGATAGCATTACCATATATATGATGGAAAGTATTCTGTTTGAATCAGATGTAGAAATTACTTTCCACCAACAGATCTAGGCAAGGGTCCTGGAGTATTGCAATGATCAATCTTGAGACATACAACCGATTTCCTACTATCCAAAAGGCAAACAATAAACTACATCTAGGAGTTGATAAAGTTGTGAAAATATGCCCGGCTCATATGATATTGATGATTTAAATGGATGTATAAAAAATTCATCTGTAAAAGAGTGCCAGTTACATGCAAATGTTAATATGTGTAAAATGAAAATAAAAATGGCAAAACAGACAACAGACTTTAGCCATGAGGGTTCCATAAGGCCACTATAAGCTTTCTCAAGGATTCACACTTTGGACAAGAATTCAGATAAATTTTAAGGATCAGAACAACCTGTGGATGTACAAGCAGTTAGCATGATTAGTGTCGAGCATACCATCACAATGAATCTGTATCTTCACTACAAAGGCCCAGGATACAAAAATGTCGAGATGTGCCAAGCAAACTGATACACCTGCCAGTGACTTGGCAGGCACCAGACCATCTCAATTTGAATATTGTTGACCGGGACAAGAATACAGTTGATTTTTTACAAGAGACAACTGCCATACTACTTCAATTTAAACAGCATGGTACAAAAGGGATGCACACAACCTTCAGTACATCATTTCAGAAGCTCAATGTTGTAACATGGGAGAATTACAAGTTCCTTAAACTGATAGGATAGAAACCACATAGTGATGTCACTCAATATAATGGCTCCAGTTTGTGAATCATTTGCTAGGAATATTTCTCTCATAAGCCTTTTGCTTCAGCAACATTTAATAATAATGATGGGATAAGAATTCTCATTCTACACACACGATGGTTTAACAATTGCGAGCAACAGTTTCCTATACCTGGAAGGGAAATTTGAGAAGAAAGATGGAGGCCCTATACCAGCTTCCAGCTTACATGCAATATTTTTGCCTTTATACGTCAAGAAATAAGATACTAACTGGATGGCATTGAGGTCGACCATCAAAACATACGTTTGTGTGTCAACTTTGGACTTGAGCAGGATGGTAAAAACACAGATGAATAAGTCTCTGCTTTAGAGTATGTATCCCACCAAAAATGTTTATGGGGAGTGTTTAGGATACAAGACACATCATGAACGCTAAGCAAGAACTAA